>NW_027532041.1:6178173-6383691 GCF_008692635.1 Crocuta crocuta | reverse complement strand
TGGTTTCAGTAAGCTGGATTTGTGAGTCAGAAATAAGCTTTTTGATTCCAATTACAGGAAATAAAATTACATCTCTTATACATGCCTACAAATATGATTAGAAAATTTCTGAAAGGAAAGGCAAACTGTTTCTAGCAGTATCACTGAAGAGAAAGGAAGATTTGGAGGTTGGGGAGGCAGGGTCTTCCACTGTGTTCTCTGTATATTACGGTAATGCTTGAATTGCTATCATAATATTTTCGTATGTCCCTTGTGCAATAAAAGAAGGAAACTTAAGACAGGGAAACCTAAGTATTAATATCAAGGTGAGAATTGGGTACCCAAAAATCCTACTTGAAGACTGCCATATAGAGTGCTGTCATATTTTCTGTCACTAAATACTCACACTTCGTAGGATGATTGAACTGGATGTTGGCATTCTCACTTACATAGATGTCTACTTGCATCTTCCATTCCCTTCAAGTCCCTATTCCCCACTACCTCATTATTTTCTACTCTGAAAGCAACAATATATTCTAATATATTTGCTATAAAACATACCATCTTTTTCCATTTTTTAGCATTTCTGACACATATACACATATATGGTATATTCAAGTTACCAATAGAGTTGCTGTTTTATTTTGGTTTTTTCTTTAATGTTTTATTTATTTCTAGGAGAGAGAGAGAGAGAGACAGCGTGAGCAGGGGAGGGTCAGAGAGAGAGGGAGTCACAGACTGAAACAGGCTCCAGGCTCCGAGCTGGCAGTCAGCACAGAGCCCGACGTGGGGCTCGAACCCACGAACCATGAGATCATGACCTAAGCGAAAGTTGGATGCTTAACCGACTAAGCCACCCAGGCACCCCTAGAGTTGTTTTAAATTAATAAAACATATTATTTAGAATTTTTCAGACATAAAGAGAAATTTAGATTCTGGAACATAAACTGAAATTTCAGTTAAGCTTTCCACTGAAGAAAAAATAACCACAATTTTGTTTAGCATACCAAAATTATTTTTTTGCAAAATTATGGCAACTAATAGATGTCTGCCATAAACACTATTTAAAAAATAACGGGTAAATGGTCTCAGTCGGAAGAACATGGGACTTTTGATCTCAAAGTTGTGAGTCTGAGACCCAGGTTGGGTGTAGAGATTATTAAAAAAAATTAAAAATAAAAAATAACTGGTAAGTGGTAATATTAGTTTCTATTGACGGCACAGTCGAGTCTAGAATTACTAACAATTTACAAGTTTGGCACAAGCACATCTTTAAAAACCTTCAACTACTAACCAATAATTACTTAACGTGAAAATTTAATAGGGTTTTAGGAAACTGCTTACTGCCCACGCCTCCTTAATTCCCCCATCTCTGACCTTTCATGGCAATACAATAGCTTATAATCATTTTCTTTATTTTTTTATTGTTTATTTTTGAGAGATATAGAGAGACAGGGCAAGAGTGAGGGAGGGGCAGAGAGACAGACACACACAGAATCTGAAGCAGGCTCCAGGCTCCAACCTGTCAGCACAGAGCCTAACATGGGCCTTGAACTTGGGAACTGTGAGATCATGACCTGAGCCGAAGTCGGATGCTTAACCGACTAAGCCACCCAGGTCCCCCAATCATTTTTTTCTTTCTTTCACTTCTTTCATAAATGGTTCAGAGAAGAGGATATTGAAAAAGGCTCTTATCTCATCTTTATTATTTTGGTACTAAAACAACCTATATCCCAATCCATGTGCAGAAAGCATTCATTCATATGCTAAAGATCCATTGGTGACCTAGAAACTACTTGAAATCTTTGACACTCTAATGACTTCCAAGTCTGTTTCTGGCACTCTAAGGAGTTAGAATTGGGGTGGAAATGGGGGAGAAATGCTGGAGGGGACTAAAAATCTTCAAACAACACCAAAAGGCGTTAGCAATGACAACTAATCACATCTACCGCACAGCAGGGTCCTCTGTGCCTTACAAAGCACCACACTGCCCTTTAGCCCTGTCACTGTGTGACTGTTCCCTTTCAGTTTTCTTCACAAGGCAAAGTGCAAGTAAAACTGGACTTCCTTTTGGGGCAACTAACCATGCTTCTGAACTGGAAACACCACTCTCACTCTGTCATTTCATACAGTATGCTCAGTTCAACGTTCACTCTGGCAGACATTTACTACATCCATCTTCAATTGAAGAAAAAACACGCTTTGCTTTGGAATACTGGAAACACACCTGTGAAGGAGAGGTGGTAAACGACTGCCACAAAACACAAGCTGACAACTGCCACCCCTTCTTACCTTTCCCAAATGAGGCCATGGCTGTGGCTGGCACATAGACTCTGGAGAGTGCTCAAACATTTCCCCTGAGTGCCTACTGAGCTAGAACATCCCACCTCTGGAGGTGGTTGTGATTTCTGCATCCAGTACCTGTTCTCAAAGACCCTGAATCTGTACTAGTAGTTACCCAACTAGGGTCTTCCTGACTTGATGGGTGGAAGAGCTGGAAGAGTCTTCTGTTTCAAGGAGGCTGGAGGCAAGACAGACCTATCACATTCAAAAAACAACTGCCATTTTTATATTTGTCTTTATTTCAAACATTGATCTCTATCTTCCAAGAACTAAGATTCATTTATTAAATGTAAAGATAGATTTCTAAGAGCTTGACATTAAACAGAAATCAAAGCTACCAAAGGAAAAAGATCTCACTGTTATCCAGATTTTTTTAAGTGAAAAAAAATCAAGATACAGAGAAACAGGAATTTGAGAACAGCTATATCTTGTCATATCTCTCTCAAGTTTGTGGCCTTAATTGGCATGTGATATTTCTTTTACTGATTTCCCTGTTGAGTGGTTCTTCCTCTACCTATATTTCCATTTAGACCACAGCACTTGAAATTTCTAGGTTCTCCGGGCATCTCATACAGCCTCATGTATTGAAAATAAACTATTTTAATTAAACTGTTCCTGTTGCAATTAAAAGCTTTGAGATTTATTTTGTTCAAAAATCTTTAAAAATGAGTGAAAGCTGACCTTTGTATATTGTACAGAATGTTCCCTTAGAATGCTTATATGGTGTTCTCCTAAAGCCAAACACTTCATCGAAAAGTGATGCATTTTATAAACCATCTTTTACCTCAGAACCCCAAGAAAATGGGAGAAGGCACATCTGACCTTGAAATCCCTGCTGACCTTCTTAGTCCCCTATGTGAAATATTCTATGTGTACATGTGCCATTCTTTTCTGTATCTATTGAAATTGTCGCTTGAGGGATTGAGAAGGAATGTGAATAAGACAGAAAGGACACTTGTGCTAATTCTATCCAGACACTAACATTCTAATCTTAGATGAAATAAAGCATCATGTATATGTTGATTTTAGAAAGGGTTTGATGAAAGCTCTGGCACTAAACTCAATCTACAGCTTGTTTCTAGCATGAAAAGAATGTTTTAACCAGTGTCTTCCTCTACTGCATTTTGGGGTGATTTTCTTTTCCCTTTTCCTCCCCCAGGGCTAGAAGCCCAGAGCCGCTCGAGGGACTTCAAGTACAGAAATAGTGCCTGTGGCATAGTCCCTGCTCTCTGGGATTTCAAATGGGGTCAAAGCAAGTTCAGCACCCTGTGACACAGGGCTTCCAGGGAATATCTTTATGCTCGTATTTCAGCTTGCCAACTTTCCAGGTTTGCATTTCAATCTGCATTAATTGTTCCATTGTCCTCGGCAGTTGTCATTCCCAATCGCCTTAGAAACAAATACCCACATCTTACCTAAACTGGCAATAAAAAATTTTAAGTAAATGAACAATGTAACGGAGACTATCCATCCAAAGGAAATGCTCATTAGATTCTGACAGGGAAACCATTAATACTCAAATAGTTTCAGGGATTGTAATCAGAAACCTGATTAATTCAAAGCCATGTTCCACTGGCAGCTTATGCAATCCTGAACAAAATGGCTGGATCCCTAGGAGGTAGAAATTTAAAAGAGATACAGGACCTAGAAATAGCTTCTTTACTGGAACACTCGAGAGTAAGTGATAAGTAGTTCAGCTGCTTCATTTCTCTGATGTTCTTGCAATAAAGGCTTGGCTGACTGCCTTTTAAATTTTTTTTTAGGGGTTTATTGCATTCGGCTTGACTTGAAACTATAGTTTTTACCCAAGGAAGGTGTGGGGTGATTATTTTTCATTTGTAAAATATAACCCTTATTTTAGTTGGTGAATTGTAAACATGCTAATATTCCCCTAGCTGCATTGCTGGAGGTTTTCATCACCCATAAGACATGTCCTGGCTGCAGTTCTAATATCCCTCACTGAAGGTAAGCAACACTAAAATGTGAATATTGCTTTAGAGGCACCCCAAGGCCCTGGTTCACTTGCTGTTTGACTGGGCTAGCATAGAGAAATAACATGAAAAGCTGAGATACATCATTCCTTTACAGGCAGCGAAGTGAGCAACCTACCATTAAAAACAGACAAGAAGGGAAAAGAGAAACAGCTACCATACAACTAAGCCCAAACACGTACTAAATGCTAAGTGTTCAGTTTCATCACCAACACCATCATTGACATGACAGAACTGTGCTAGGTTATGTACTTCCTAAAATTTATTTTTCACAAATATGTGATATAGGTACTATGGTTATTTCTGTTTTACAGTTAAAGAAACTGAGTCTAAGAGAGACCAAATGACTTGTTCAAGTTCCTTCAGTTAGTCAGCTGTCCAATCAAGATGGGAACTCTGGTCTGGTTCCAAAGCTAAACAAACTCTACCCTGGACCAAGCTGCTTATAAGACAAAGAAGCTAACTCAGTATAAACTATTAGTTTCTTGCACAACATGGAAAGGGTCAGTTTAACGTCATTTCTGAGTTAAATAACATGTACAAACTTTAGATGCTTATTGTGGCAAGTCACAATAAGGTAATTGTAAAATTATAATATGGTTTATTTTTTTAAATGAGAACAGAGTCACTTTTAATATTATGTTTATAGTAGTGTGGTTTTTTTGGTTTTGTTTTTTTACTTAATGTATCATCACATCCTTTCAAGTTAGCATATACTGACCCAATATTTTCTCATAACTGCATCCTACTTCATGGATTGGATAAGCCAACTGTATCTACACATTCCTCTATTAGAGGGAATCCAGGTTGTTTCCAGATTTTGCTATGATAAACAATGCTACTGTAAACAGCCTCTATATGTGTACACACACATATATATACTGACACATATATGCACGTATGTATATATGTATGTCTATATATGTATTATGGATATGTATATACACACACACGTGGAACATTTTTTCTTGATTCCAAATGTAGCATGGCTACCCAAATCAACTAATACAACTTTTTCTGAACTGTTTAGTTATTTTTCACACCTCCCAGCAATGTAGGAGAGTTTATGTTTCTCCAGGTCTTCTTTAGATCCAACTTGTTTTTTTTAGCTTTGGAAAACCTGATGGTGAAAAAACTATTTTAAATTTCCTAACTAGTTAAGATGTAAAGATATTAAAGTACAGTTACATTTTACTCTCTACTCAATATGTACTATATTAGGTGTTGGTTCTTCTATTTGATTGTGTTTTTATTAGGTTGTATAAACTTATGGCATAATAGTGTCAAAGGTTGTGAACATCTCCAGTTGTACCTATTTGCATGTTAACAGTTTACTGTCATTTTTACGGATGCTGGCAAGACGACCCAAGATGCCTGGGCCAGAGCCCAAGGGCATTCTTTCTCATATCACACAAGGCATCATGAACATCAGCATGTTTATATCTGTTCTCCTTGCCTCCACCTCCACAAAGGTGCCCAGATGGGTCCAGATGATGCTAGGACAAAAGTTAACATTTTGCCTTAATGTGTCCTTCTTCCTATGGTCCTTGGTCTGATTTGTATTATTCTCATGTTAAAGTTAATATAATCACATGGGAATCATTTCCATAACTTTGGTTACAATGACTGCTTTGCTCCTAGTTCAGATGAAAACAGCTATTATCTAATTGATGTTTTATGAAAATCCATGACCTTTGCTTGTGTTGTGTTTTTGCATTGACAAATGAGGAATTTAAAAAAAAAAAAAAAAAAAAACACCTAGAAAGAGAAGCCCACGGGGACTTCTGCTCAATCAAAATGAAGACTTAAGGTGCGTAACTCTTCTGTCAATGTAATTGCTATAAATTCAGATTAACAGTATCAGGACTCTACACAGAGGAAGACAGAGGCTGGGGCAGATCCATGTTTTATGGGGCTTGAAGCATCTATAACTGTGGAAGAGGGTGTGATTGAAGTGTAAGAATACAAAATTATAAACACAACATGACTTTTGGCCTGCACAAATTTATATGGCCTATATCAATATGAGGCCCTAGAATGTCAGCTAAGCTTCTTTAGCTTCACAGTAAATCTGCTCTAACTGGTAAAGGATGTGAAAGAGAAGGTTGAAGATGAACACAATTTGAAATTTTTGCTTTTCTAGGCCATAGTGCTACTTTAGAAGCTCAGCTAAATATGTAGCATTGGTCCCTCCAGGCAAACATTCCATAGCTTCTGCCCTTCTTGACCTTGAATTATGCTGAGCTGCAGTTCAAGATGAATGACGTTTTGTTGAGCATAGCCACTGGGTACAAAAATTATCACATAAGATCCAGTAGGATTACCTCCAGTGCTGGGGGTGGGGGGGCATAGACACCATAGCAATTCATTATGTCAGGTGCCCTCCTGTGATCTTCCAAGTGTTTGTAAGGGTGAAATCTGGGCTAAGTGGATTTGAAAGGTAAAAGTGGCAAGAAAGAGCTATAGAAGTACTAGAATATGAGGAGCGATATTTAGGAATGTGTATGAAATGAATTGGGAATTAAGTATTTTCAGACAGTCTTACTTAACCCTGTTTCATCTGATTGTTTATATGTGTCCTGTTTCTTTTTAAATTAACAGTAATTAGCAAAACAACCTTCCTTCCTCTATGATTTGTCCCAGTCACTTGGTTCATGTTTCAGTTAGCTTTAAAAAATAAACCCATAAATTGAGTACCTAAAATTCACACCCTATAAACCATTGGGACAAAGAGGACTACAATGCTCCCTACTCTTCTTATTACAGAAATAAAACCAGTACACAGGTATCTTCAAAGTTAGATAGAATGTGCTTTGTGTCATGGAGACCAAAAGACAGTTATCTGAGTTAAAAGGAGAATGGTTTTTGAGAAGTAGCGGCATTCAAGATGCCTGCAGGATCTGTCTACAATGTAGACACACAGAGTGTTCTAGGCAGTGAAGGGGCAAAACTTTAGGTGTGGGAGGAGAGGTGGAAAATTCCAAAGAATGGGAAGTAGTCTAGTTTTAGCTCGATAATAGAGTAATATTAAAGAGATTAAGCAAGAAAGGTGATTGTACCTTATCACTGAGATCTTTGCACTCCCATCAGTTGTAAACACTAATGTGATGGTCAATGGAGAGAGATTTTCTGCAGGGGAATAGAAGAACTGGGAAGTAATTTTGGAAGGTTAACCTGAAAGGAGTAGGTAGAACAGAGAAAAAACAAGGGAAAGAACTGGGAGGCCAGGTTACAGAACACACAATAGGTATGGAGGCAAAAAAGCCATTTGCAGATCTGCTTGCAGAGATTAAGTCTTGTGATGGAAATGGGAGGGGTGGGAGAAAAGAGGGTGGCAGCTTTCCAGGCATCTCACAAATTTGAGATCCTGCAGGATGACTTATTTTATTAGTACATTTATCAGGTTGACTTTTTCATGTTTTTTTTTCTTTACCATTTTAGGTAGAATGCTGCCCTAATGCTCTCTCTCTCCCCTTCTTCTGTGCCTTCACCAGTCAGAAGCATCAGCCATTTTACTCAGATTTGTTAGTGGAATGGTGGATTAAAGTTCCCCTGCTAATATCATAGACACTATGTGGTGTCTCAAAACAAAAAGCAAGCTCAATTCTTCTTAAGGGGTATGAGTCTTCCCTGCATTTAAGACAAGAAAGTACATGTGATAAGTACATGCAAACATCAATACTACCCACTGCCTCCAGGTATCCCCCCCCCAAAAAAAAAAAAAAAAAAAAGTGCAGCAAGAGATAGCTTCCCAGGGAAGGGGGGAAACACAGACCTGTGGAGAAAGGTGAAGTGGCTACTGTCAGATAGTGATGCTATGCACAATCTCCATGACTGAGGACAGTCAACACACTCCAGAAGAACTGCTATGTGCTTTGGAAAGTAGGAGGATATTTAAGGTCAGGACATGGGTAGGGAGCATGGTATACCAAGGAGTTTCCATCAACCATGAATGTCCTGTTCCTCTATTATTTTTAATTTTGAAAATTGTTATTATTATTTGTTTTGAGAGAGAGATACAGGGCATAAGCAAGATAAGGGCAGTGAGAGAAGGAGACACAGAATCTGAAGCAGGTTCCAGGCTCTGAGCTGTCAGCACAGAGACCGACCTGGGGCTGGAACCCATGAACCTTGAGATCATGACCTGAGCCAAAGTCAAATGCTCAACTGACTGAGCCACCCAAATAACTCCCCCCGCCCACCCCATTCCTATATTTTATCTCTTCACTTCCACCTTGTTCTCATCAGCACAGCCATACCCAAAAGCAACTGCTGGATTCAACATGGAAAGGTGTTCCAATGCTATGAAATATTATACAGCATCATCTCCTCCCTATGAAGTGTTTGTTTCCATGTATTTTCATACCCCTCAGTACTGTAAGGCAGAATCGTGCAATCTTGATTTTAACTGTAAAATGTCAACACGTTCCTGATGGTCATGATTAGAGACAGAATCTCAGTCAAAGGTTCACAGTAATTGATATCTGTGCCAGAAAAGTGGATCACACCTGACCTGAAAAGTAGATCTACTTAGCACCATTTGGCAAGGATTTAACACTTTGTCACTATAACTAGCAGAGTTGTTCAAAATTCCAGTGTGCCCCTTGCTACATAGGATGGTGAAATAACCGTGTTAGGCTAGGAACCAAGATTCTCGAAGTGCTTCATACCTTACTGATTTTGTGATATTCTGCAGCATTGTTTTGAGTATCTAGTGAAACAAAAATACCCATAAAGTGTAAAGCTCTACGTAAATGAAAGTTCTTACCTTATTACTGCAAATGCCATAATTTCCTGTGACACTCAAATCCTGGTATTGGGAGAGCTTCAGAGTGGGCCATATGAAATGACTTTTCAGAAAATTTCTGAGGCACCCAACTTTTTCTCTATGGCCTTGCTAGTATTTATCAGCAGCCCAAGTACCACCCAGGCATGAGCAAGAAGTGTTTACTTCCTAAGAAACTAAGAAAACTGTGAGAAAATACAACCAAAGAACACATCCAAGTTTTGTTGGACTAAATGCTTATAGTTTGGAGATCTTTTTTAGAAAAGGAATATAAAATCACAAGTATATAATTTGGTACAAAGTACAGGTATACTTAGATCAAGGAAGGAAATCACAATAAATTACAAATTTAAAAAGTCTGGCAACACAAACACAAATTTCAGAAAAATGAAATAAATGCTTGATGCATAATCTAAAAACTTTTCCCCCAAAACTTTTTTTGCTGTATATGTACTCTTATTACCTTTTGTATAACCATCATTTTATACCATTTTACATAGAGAAAGCATGACAATTTAGTCTTTCCTCCAGCGTAGGTGATTGAGATGTTTTTTATTTATAGTAGAAATGTATAAAACATGGTCTTTCATATTTAGATGTACTCTGTTTGCTGTTTCAGATTTTTGTTCTCATACCAGGGATTCTAATAAGTTTCATGATCTCTTTAAAATATTATATGCTTTTAAATATTATAATTGTATGTATTCATTATTGAAAATATTCCTGACAGGAGAGAACTTCTGTTTAGATTTGATGTCAATGAGAACTGAATCTACTGCTTGCAGTTTTACACATCTGCTGTTTAGAAAAAATTGCCACAGAGTGCTTCTGGCTCTGTACATCTCTAACTTTACTTATCCTAAGCTGTCTGCATACATCCTGTGACAGATGCTGTGGGGACCTGTTCATATTGTGATATGACCTGCACATTCCTGACATGCAGCATCATGCAGCATGCTGTCATCAGCAAGTGAAATGGCTCTGTAACTTCTAGAAGCAAGTCTCATGTTAAGTCATGGACGTGACTAAATATCTTATATACACATCTAAACTAATCATGCCACAAATACATGTGTACTCAAACTAAATGTATTCTTGACTCTATTTCTCACCTACATTTCCAAAATTCTCATCATTACAAAAACACTGTCATACACACAGAGCTGGATTTATGAGCATTTTAGTGGAAGGAGAGAACAGTCTAGGATGGGGGTGTCAAAATACCTTGCTTTGCAAATATTATATAATCATATGGCTATATTCAAACCATGCTAAGTCCATCTCCTAGAAAAGGCTTAAATAAGGACCTAAAATGTAACTTACTCAGTATCATGGTGAGTCTGCCTCTGAATCAATGATACGTGAAAACAAGTGACAAACACTGACTGCATTCACCTTTTTCCATTTGTATCACAGAAGAATGTCAAGTCTAGATCAGTGATAGGTTACAGTTCAAGCTTGATCAAGGATCAGGGTGTAAGGTCAATTAGATACAACAAAAAAGTTTAACCAGGAAAACAAGATGACAAAGTTGAAATTCTAACTGAGATGCAGGGAGATTCAGAGGCAAGAAATGGTAATAAAAAGTTAATGCTCACAGTTCAGGATCACTGGGCATGAAACCAAAGAAGCAACTATACCTAGAGATGCTTTCTTCATTGGACCCGAATTTTCTGCTAACACCTAGATATTATAAACTCATAGCCAGACATTCAACATAAGAACCTGTCCACTCTAGGAGTTTATATAAAAGGGAAGGCATGCTGGTGTTAGTCTAAGTTGTTTAACCATGACATAAACTTCTAATCCTGGTTTACTTGACACTTTGGTGGATTTATCAGGAATTTCTTACAAATGAGACTATCAATCAGGAACCCAGCTAAAGAGATGCTATGTCATTAGTGCTTCAGTGTGAGTGCAGGTAATTGCACTGACTTATTTCTAAACATTGTCTTTAGTATTATCAGCCTTACTGAGCTTAGGAATTTACAGTCACTTAAGAGGGAGAGACTATCAGAATTTTTTTATTACCAGAAAATAAACATTTTTTCCCCTCTCCTCAAAGAAACATCACATTTCCAGGGAAAAAAAATATCACTGCACTTCTTTTGGTTCTAGGTCAATTTTGAGGAAATCATACAGTGAAAGTTAGATTAAGAGATTCAATACTTAATGTAGTTTAACTGTGGGATACCTAGATGGCTCAGTTGGTTGAGTGTCTGACTCTTGATCAGCTAAGGTCATGATCCCAGAGCTGGGGGTCTGAGCCCCGTGTTGGGTTCCTATGCTGAGCCTGGAGCCTGCTTAATTTTTCTTTCTCTTCCCACTCCACCCAACCCCCACTCATGTACACATGTGCATGTTCTCTTAAATAAAAATTTAAAAAGGGAGTTTAACTGATATTCTCCTTCAAATCTCTCTTTTCTGGGAAAACTACAAAATTAACAGGTCTTGGGTAGAAGTCAGAGAGCAAATTGAACTGCACCTTCCAAAACACTGTTGTCCAAAGAGTGATTTTAGGTCCAGCTGCATTCAAATTCTCAAGGTGCCTGTTCAAAATGCAAAATCACTGGCTCACAAAAACTTGAAGGAACCACAGTCTTTGCATGTAGCTGCCCCAAGTATGTGTGGCTAACAAGCACCCCAAAAGATGCTCACGACCATTGTATTAACTCCTGAAAGTGATAGAAGTTTCCCCCCAAGCCATAAAGGAATGGGGATTGATATAAGGCAGGCTCCTGAGGAAGCATCAAGACAACCAAGGAATGGCCTCAAGTCCTAAGTCTAGAGTGCAGAGAATCTCCACGGATGTTCCTGCATTTGAATCCTCCCTTCTCTGAGCTCTCCTTCCTGCAGATGAATGCTTTACACATCAGAACACCAATTCAACTTTGCTGCTTCCCATTACTGCTCCCCTTTTCTTCTCTCCTTCTGTCTGATGCAACTTGATTTTGGGTGTTTCTAAGGCCCTTCTGCTCATTCTCAACTTCCAAGTCCAAATGAGATCTCAAATCCAACCAGTGCTTTAATTTCCTCTGCAATATTCCTGAAATGTTTCTCTAAGAATGTTTGGGTAGATTGACTCTGTTGAAATGGCTGCTTGTTTCATTTTTAGACACTGCTGATCATTAGAACCAATCTTCCTCATCACAAATCAAAATATATCTCTATAATTAGCACTATTGGTCATAGTTCTGACTTCTGGAAATATACTTCAGGTAATTGTATTCCCTTTCCATATGACAGTTTTGGCCACTCTCCTATTGATGGGTGTTCAGCTTTAAGTATTTTGTAATGTATCCAGGATGAAGGTACTCTATGAATGTGAAATGGGAATTAACAGTCTCAGTTGCCATTCCTATGATAATAGCTTCATAGCATAACCCTAATTAGATAATAACTATGAGGTTCCCAGTGCTTGTCCTTAGATAAATAACCTAGGTCTAGAATAAATCAGCCAAAAGCCTGAGGACATTTGTCTTTATGTGCTGCAGTAGTGGTTCTCAAACCAGAGCAATTCTCTCACTTAAACTGACCACCACCTTCATCCTGAGGACAGGAAACACTTGCAACATCTAGAGACATTGCTTGTCACACTTGAGAGAGAGGTGCGACTGCCATGTAGTGAACCGATGCCAGGATACACAACCATCCTACAGTGTCCGGAACAACTCCCCCCATCCATCCCAACAGCAAAGGATTATCGAGACCAAAATGTCAAGTGTTGAGATTAAGAAATCTTTGTCAGGGAAAGCTCAATAAAGGCAACATAGAAAAACGTACGCAATGATTACTTGCTACTCACGCTTTCTTGGGATTCCTTTCAAAATAGCTGACATTTTCAGACTCCAGGTCACCTTTCATCTGAAAAATTATTAATATATTTTTATAAGTTAGGACTATTATTGACAATGTTTTCAGTCACTTAGACATTGTCTTAATAAAAAAGAGAATAAAAATGTATTTATATATATGTATATACATATTTTGCTTCTTTATAGTCTCTAACTGCCCTGAAACAATCCATTCGCTTCTACACCTGGGTGGCTCAGTCAGTTAAGCATCTGACTTCAGGTCAGGTAATGATCTCACAGTTTGTCAGTTCAAGATCTGCCACTGGCTCTGTGCTGACAGCTCATAGCCTGAAGCCTGCTTCAGGTTCTGTGTCTGTCTGTCTGTCTGTCTGTCTGTATGTCTCTCTCTCTCTCTCTCTCTCTCTCTCTCTGCCCCTCCCCCACTTGTGCTTTATCTGTCTCTTAAAAATAAATAAATGCTAAAAAAATTATTTTTTTAAATAAAGTAAAACAAAAGTCAGCAGAGGAGAGCCTGGTTTTGAGGTCAGATATTCAGAATCAACCTTCCATAAACTTTGCTTCTAACTCTACCTCAATAAAATAAACTTTAATGTAAACGTGTTCAAATTACATATTAAAGGTGAAAACAAAAGTAACTTTTAGACATTATTATTAGAGTTTTATAATTATTCATGAGATATTTAATGTGTACCAGACACTTGGTCAGATATATGCTATGAAGATAGAGGAGACATGATCCCTAACTTTAATAAAAAGCCTGGTGAGAAGGTAAAAACTACAAACTATTTATTCAGAGCTAAGAACCTTTCTTTTAATTCTATGAAAGAAAGGAAGGAAGGAAGGAAGGAAGAAAGAAAGAAGGAAAGAAGGAAAGGAAGAAAGAAGGAAGGAAAGAAGGAAAGAAAAGAACAAAATCAAAAGAGCCCTTCTTTATATTTCTGCCATTAAATCTTTCTACCCACCAGCATCTGTAGCCATGTATGTATGCTCTGACTCTGTGCTGATTCAATGGATTTGCAGTCTGTGTCCCATATAGGCCACCGTCTCTCATATATTCAGTCCCATTTCTGTCTACTTCAGAACTGTTCTCATGCAATAATTTCCTCTCTTTTCTCCCTCATCACATCATTTCTTTTCTGTTCTCTATCACTGTAATAAAAGCATGCTATAATATCTGTAACAGGCATCCCCCAGTCTCCTCTCTCTCTCTCAATCTTGTCCCAATCTCCCTTTACCCTTTTAAACTCTGAGCATCATTTGATATTACCCATCACCATTTCTTGCTTTAAAATCTTTTTTTTCTTTTAACTTGGAATTTGGTATACCATGGGCTCCTGCTTTTTTTCCTATCCATGTGGCTACTACTTCTCAGTCTTTTTTACTGGACCCACTTCTACGTCTCAACCTTAAAATGCTGTAGTGTCATTTACTCTTAGGTGGTCTCATCCATTCCAATGGCCTTTTATCTCCAGAGTGAACCTCACCTCTGAATCTACATACTTGTTCTAGGATTTCTAATGGAAATTTCTATCTTAGCAAATCCAAAACTAAGCCTTGATTCTCTGTCTACCTTGCCAACCATGTTCTTCTAAAGGTCCCTATCATAGCTGTTATTGACATAAAGCATCCAGTTTCTCAGGTAAAAAATCGTGGATACCACCATTGATTCCTCCTGTCTTTCTCATCATTTTTCTCCACTCCATTAAATGAATACTGTCAGAACTACATCCCAGTAATATCCTGTTCTAGCCAAACCCAAACCACCTCCATCTTTTTCTTGGGTTAATTTCCTGGTTCTCTAAGAAAACTGCTCTGGTAAATCAGTAGTCAGTTCTTGCCACAGTAGTCAAAGTAAATCTATTAAAATGGAAATTATGTCTTATCACTCACTCCTGGATACCTGGCAGTAGTATAAATAAACACTCTAAATAAAATCCTACATGCTGCAGCCTATTAGATCCTAACTTATCTGATTTTGGTTATCTTCATACTCCCATTTCCTGTCATTCTTTTTTGCTCATGACACTTTGTTGGCCTCTTTGCAAGTCTCAAACACTCTTCTTCCTTAGGATCCTCATACTCACTACTCCTTAGAACAATCTTCCCCTAGATAATGACATGGCTCATTCCCTTACTTCATTCATATCCCTGCTCAAATGTCATTTCCTAAGAGACAATATTCTGTAAAAATAACACTCTTCTCTCTCCCCCATTCTGCTATAATTTTTATTCCTACCATTATTAGCTAATACAGTTTACTTTTATATTTCCTGTTTATCCCACAATTATATAAACTTCATATACACTGAGTTATTTTGTTCTCACCTCTATTGCTAGTATCAGGAACTGTGCTTGGAGTATAAGCTGCTCAAATATTTACTCAACTACTAAATGAACTGGTCTCCATGTTCAGCGTGGTATCACCTAGAACATGTAATCTCTTTTTTAAAAATTTTTAATAGTTTATTTTTGAGACAGAAAAAGACAGAACATGAGTGGGGGAGGGTCAGAGAGAGGGAGGGAGACACAGAATCTGAAACAAGCTCCAGGCTCTGAGCTGTCAGCACAGAGCCTGATGCGGGGCTTGAACCCACAAACCGTGAGGTCTGACCAGAGTTGAAGTCAGACGCTTAACCGACTGAGCCACCCAGGCGGCCCTAGAACATGTAATCTCAAGTTGAGTAAAATCTTCTCGTGTCACATATGTACCAACATTATATTTTTGGAAGCAATATACTTGTGTTATTTATAGTTAACTGAAAATAAGTCATCATTTATAATATCTCTGATATTTAAGCAAATCTTATCCTATGGTGAGAGTAGACAAGAAGTGACACAGTAAATATACTGCTACAGCACATAAGTGTAAGTCAACAATTAAAATAATTACTGATATATCAAATTTAAAACCTAGTTTTCAATATTTTAAATAATAAGCAAAAATTTATGAGAGGGTGTATGCTTTGGGGATGAAACAGAATGACCCCTAGATATAATTTTAGAGATAGGAGTAATTTGTACTTTTCAAAGAGAACTGCTGTATATCTAATGGCTTTAAACAATATTTTGATACAAGAAGCAATATCTATTTTTTTTGAATTAAGTTTTGATACATTGCCTGACATCTAAGATTTGAAGTTTTATACACTGATAACACTGAAACTTCACTTTGTCAATAGCAAGTGGAAACATATTTGAGAATCATTTTAATAACTGCAACCAAAAAAATGTAAATAATGTTAGTGAGTCATAACATGCAGAGATAAATAGACTACTCTCACTGTTCTTGTGTAGCCTTAGATTAATTGTCAAACTTCTAGAAGCACTAAAAATGAGAAGTGAAGTGTAGCTTGCCTCAATCTTGCTACGAATAAAGACTCTGACACTTATTTGGCATTAGAAAGGTCACTAAATGTCTTTCAATAGAGTATTAAAGCACCGGATTGGGTGGAAAGAGGCCTGGCTTTTCATCTTTGCTCATCTACTAAATAGTTGTAAGGGCTTGAGCCTCAACTTCATTTTTCTAATAAAAGAGGGCAACAAAATAAAATAATTCTACTTTGTGTCTTCTACTTGGGACCAATTTGCAGTTTAAGTCACAAAACTACTTATTAGAAGAGCTGAGATTTGAACTTGAATCAGTCAGGGTAAGCAAGGATATTCTGGGAAAACCACCTTCAACTCACAGTGGGTTAAAATATTAAAAGTCTATTTCTGACTCATGCTGCATGTCAGCTGGTGAGGTATAATGTTACTGATCATTCAAGGACCCAGTTACTGAAGGTGTCATCTTGCCACGTGTCCACAATCACTGAGGCAGAAAAAAGCTAACAGAATGCTTGAAGCTTCTGACCGACATTTCATTGGTCGAAGTCACAAGGACACACTTAATTCCAATGTAATGGAGAAATGCATCCCTCTGTGGGCATGGAAGGAGAATCAGAATTTTTGAGGAGCTCCAATGACTAAACAAAAACTAATCTGGGTCAAGAGACCATATTGTTCACTTCTGTGTTAGAGGGAAGCTTGTTAGGACTTTCTGGTATACAACGGTTCAACAGTGTTTATCTGTTTCTCTTGAAAGTTTAGTGAGAAAGACAGGGAGGAATAAGACATAAGTAAGCAGATATACTGCACATAAAGAGTTTTTTAATGTCTTTTACTTAGACATAATATATGAAATATATTCATGATATAAAAATATATGTATTACACATGATCCTATAACTGATTTATGATTGAGTAGAATAATTATAAGAGGAAACTTAAACTTGTACAAGTACAAAATGTACTTTCATGTACAAAAATGAAAAAAAATAATGTTTATATTTGAGAGAGAAAGAGCATAAGTGGGGGAGCAGCAGAGAGAGACAGAGACAGAATCTGAAGCAGGCTCCAGGCTCTGAGCTATCAGCACAGAGCCTGATGTGGTGCTCAAATTCAGGAGCCATGAGATCATGACCTGAGCCAAAATCTGATGCTTAGCCAAATGAGCCAGCCAGGTGCCCCAACAAAAATTTTAAATATTGCTATCATAGATATAACTAGTAATAAAAGTCAAAACAGCAAAAAAAAATTGTAAATTTTTAATTGTTTAAAAAAATAGGTGATAGTAGATGCTGTAGAACATTCAAAAGTACAAAAGTATCTAAAGTTGAAAGTATAAAATTCTCATGTATTATCCCTCAGTCTTCAAGTTCTTATTCCACAAAACAACCATTGCTTTTAGTATATGGTCCTTAAAATTTAAGGTGATTTTTATTTCACAAATTTATATGGGCATAGCTGAATTTACCAATCTTTTACAGGTTTTGTTTTCTGGGTTGTTGTGTTTTGTTTTTTGTTTTTTTTTTTCTTTTTGGTCATTCCCAAAAAGGTATTCTAATGCCAAAAATACAAAACAAAAACCCAAGGTGTTTTTTTTTTTTTTCCCTAGTACTCTTGAGATTTTATTCTTACGTTTTAACATGTGACATAAATTAAAAAAAAAAAATACTTTTTTGTATTTCCCGTGAAGGGAAGCATTTCTGGAATAGTGAAGTAAGAATCTCCACAAGTCTATTTTTCAATTAGATTAGAAAAGAAACTCAAGATCAACTCTTTTAAAACTGAAAATTAACCAATAGTTGAAATAATCCAGGAACATTCATTCAAGAAAACTGGCTGCATCTTGTAAAAGTAGTAAGCTTTGTGAGGATTTTGTTTTTGTGTTTGCTTTGTGGTATTTTTAAGTTGCCTTGTTTTCATCTAACTACCTCTGTATCATCCATGAAAACGGAAAACCTTCCAATCTACTGTGAAAAACATCAGCCCAGTAGCCATTTGTTGGGAATGAATGGATTTGGAGCTACCCAAGCTGCCCCATTCCCAAATAATTGTCAGCTGACTTCTCTGCCAGCTGTCTGAAAACCACTGCACACATACTTGTATATATTTGACTTGACTCAGAAATTGCTCAGTGAGAAGAACCCTTTCACTGGGGATATTTAGCTAAAATATTCAGTGACAATTGTGTAAAATTAGTTCAGGACAAAGAGCAAAACTAGTAAAGGAGGGATATGATTTCTGGAGTAAATGCATATATTAAAGATTCTCAGTGTTCAACAACAGCCACAAAAATCATTAGATAGGCAGTGAAGCAGTAAAGTATATCCCATAGAATATACTTTATATTAATATAGAATACATACTTTACATAACATAGAAGAAGTTAATAGAAACTGTTCCTGAGGAAGCCTAGATGTTGGACATAATAGACAAACACTTAAATCAACTATTATAAATATGTTCAAGGAATTAAAGGAAACTATCACTAAACAATGAAGAGAAATTTGAGTTTTCATCAAATAAACAATAAAGAGATATACATTTTAAAAACAGACTAGAATTAAAAAGTAATGACCAAAATAAAACTACTAGAGAGGATCAACAGCAGATATGAGCTAGCAGAAGAAAGAATCAGCAAACTCGAACTTAGGTCAATTGAGACCCCTTGCTCTGAAAAAATAAAAAGAAAAGTGAACAAAGACACAAAGACTTGTGGGACAACATATGCAAAATGAGAGTCAAAAGAAGAGAAAGGAGCATAAAGAATACTTCAAAACTGAAGCATCTGGGTGGCTCAGATAGTTAAGTGTCTGACTTTGATTTCAGCTCAGGTCATGATGTCACNAGGCTCTGAGCTGGCAGTCAGCACAGAGCCCGACTCGGGGCTCGAACCCGCGAGTTCATGACCTAAGCGAAAGTCGGACGCTTAACCGACTAAGCCATCCAGGGACCCCATGATCTCACTGCTTTGAGATAAAGCCCTGTGGCAGGCTCTGCACTGACAATGGAGCCTGCTTTACATTCATTCTCTCTCTCTCTCGCTCTCTCTTCCTCTCTCTCGCTCTCCCCCCCCACCGTCCCTGCACGTGCATGCACACACACACACACACACACACACACACACACACACTCTTTCTCTCTCTCTCAAAATAAACATGCATTAAAAAAAAAAGGATACTTGAATACTAACATAAAACTTCCCAAATCTGATGAAAAATAGGAGTTTACCTATCCAAGAAATTCAATAAACTTCAAGTAGGATAAAGTAAAAAAAAAAAAAAAAAAAAAAGTCCACACCTAGAGACATCATAGTTAAACTTCTGAAAGTTAGGGAGAAAGAAAATCTTGAATTCGACAAGACATGACTAATCATGTACACAGGATTCATATTAAGATGAGTAACTTCTCATTTTAAACTAGGGAGTCCAGAAGGCAGTGGCATGGCATTTGCAAAGTGCTGAAACCAAGAATTCTATATTGAGCGAAACTACCCTTCAAAAATGAAGTTAATAAAAATAGGTGACCAAAACCTAAGAATTCACTGCTAGTAGACCTGTCTCACAAGAAATAATACAGGGAGTCCCTCAGACTGAACTAAAAGAACATTAAAGAGAAACCTGAAGCTACAAGAAATAGGAACATAGTAAAAGCTAACTATGTAACTTTAAAGACAAAAAATAATAAGTGTATTTTTTGTTCTACTCTTATTTCATGGCAACTGAATATACCAATTACAAACTGTATTGATGTTTGTGATGTACAAAGACATAATGTACAAAAAACTGTAATGTATAAATAAGACAATAGCACAAAGGGTGAAGGGAATGTAGACATATTGAAGCCAAATTTCTGTAGACAATTGAAATTAAGCAGGTATTAATTTTAACTAGATTACATTTAACATGTTAATTGTAGTCCCCAGGGGAACCACTAATAAAAATTAAAAAAAAAAAAAAAGACAAGGAAATTAAAATGATATATTGGGAAATATTTAAAAACTGGAGGCACAGACGGAGGAAAAAAAGACAGGACATACAGAGATCAAAGACTAAATTGGCAAAGTGAATAAAAAATATTCAACTATACGATTAACAAGAGACACTTTAAAGGATACAAATAGGTTAAAATTTTAAGGATGAAAAAAGACATGCCATGTCAATAGTGATGGAGAGTGCTAAAATGGCTATATTAGTATCAAACAAAATATACTTTAAGATAAAAATTCTAGACAAAAAGTATTATTTCATAATGTTAAAAGAGTCAATATACTAGGGAGGCATAATTTAAACAAATATGCACCTAACACGAGAGTCTCAAAATGTTAAAACAAAAATAGAACTGAGGAAATGGACAATTCAACAGTCATAACTGGACACTTCAATACCCCGCTTTCAATAATTCTTCTATTACATTTTTTAATAGAAGGAACAAGGAATAGATGAGTCCAACAGCACTGCAAACCAATTAAGACTGACATTTATGAAACATTCTACCAAACAACAGAATATGCATTTTTTTTTCTCCTCATGCACACATAGACCGTTTCCTAGGACAGATCATTTATTAGGCCATTAAAACAGGACTCAATACATTTGAAATGTTTGAAGCCACAAAAAAACATGTTCTCTGATCACATGGGTGAAATTAGAAATCAATAATCAAAGGAAATTTGAGGACTTCACGTATATTTGGAAATCAAATAACATACTCCCAGATAAATGAGTTAAAGATGAAATCACAAGAGAAATTAGAAGATTTATAGATATGAATAAAAATGAAATGAAAAATGAAATGAAAAACTCCTGCCATACATATGGTAAATAACTCATGTAATGCTTAGGAGATTTATAGCTTCAAATGCCTGTAGTAGAAAAGAAGATGTAAACTGAGTTATATACATTGTGTGTTCCTGTAGTTTCATGAGTATTTATACATCACATTCAGTGTTCTGTATAACCCTGCCTTCATTTCCATGTATTAATCCCCTCTTCATTTCCTAGAGCATCAGCAATTGTATTTAACTCTGTTAAATCTTGGACTGGCTATTGAATTAAACACATACTCAACAGCTCTTTTTCCTTATCATGAATATGTGTTATCTTACAATTAATCATAAGTTTAGCAAGTCAATGCCAACTTTACTGTTCAAAAATTAAAGGAAAATACAAATTTTCAAGATCTTTTGATTGCAAAACTGACATCTCTATGAGCTTGTATCTCATTGTTGTACACATGTTATCATTCCTTTGTGAAAAACCACTATTTATTATGCTCACAAGTACCGTCATTAGTTTTGTTAGAATTTAAATCAAGACTCTTTGAAATACACATTATTGTTTTTCTTTTCTAGGTCACTTTCAAATCTGTAGATTTGTCCTTTATTCCATTAATTGATAGCCCATATTTGATTCTCAAATACACTGATATAATATGGCATACCTGAGAAATTGTACTCCATCCTGTTATTAGTATAGCCTTATTACTATAGAACTTATTACTAGAAGTTCCTCAATTCCTCCTTTTTAGATTACAATTATTATGCTTTCAGTTATTTAAATATTAAAAATTTGAGTATGTACATTGAGGCCACTTAAAGTCCTAGTCAATGCAGTAAGTTTTATTTAAATCATTTGCACTTACTGTACATATACACATAATAATCAGGAAAGCATATTCAAATATTTTGTCCTTGAACAATTTGATACTGATTCAGTAATACCTTTATTTTTTTTAAAAAAAAAAGAAGTGATAAGCAATGAAAAGAAAAAGTTTCAATATAAATGCTTATGATCATTTGAAGTTTGCTGGCCAACAGACTCACATGTTAAATTTGTTTACTAAGGTAATTATTTTTCAAAAGTCATTATTTTCTATAGTTTTTGGTATGCAACTGCCAATACCATAGATAGTAAGGGAGAAAACAGGTAATTTTCCCTTGTGTTTGTGTTACCGCAAGGAGCAATGTGGAAGCTGATGCAATCAGCCAATTTTATGACTTGGATAGTGCTGATTTTGTACTTTTCCTATATAATCATATTAACCAAGACAAACTATGTCATTGTTTAGTGTAAATAGCACTTTCTCCCAGATCTACCAGGAAATTTCTGTGACATATTGTCTTTTAGTTGCAATAAAAATGACTGGGTTGCAACTGTTGAAGAGGAAGAAAATTCAAATCAATAACCTCAACTTACATCTTAAAAAATCTAGAGAAAACACAGCAAACTAAACCTAAAGGAAGAAAAAAGGAGTATAAATCCCAGTAGAAATAAATGGCATAGGGAATAGAAAAATAGAAAACAAAAAGTTGTTTCTTTTTGAAAAGATAAACAAACTTGATAAATATTTAGTTAGATTTACCAATGAGAAGACTTACAGGGTACAGAGAAGGCTTAAGTTTCAAATTACTAAAATCAGAAATGAAAGAAGGTTTATTTCTATTGACTTTATAGATAAAAAGGTTTACAAGGGAATACAATGACAAACTGTTTGCCAACACATCAGATAACCTAGAAGAAAGATTTGCTACTAAGGCAAAGGTACTGAAACTGACTCAAGAGGAAAAAAATGAATCCTAATAGACCTTTATCAAGAAAAAAGTTTAAGTAATGGTAACAATAACAATTGTGGGGAATAAGCTTAGGAATTCCCTGAGTCTGCATTGAGCGGTTAACAAGGCATAATGAATTAGAAAGCCATAGGATGAACACACCCAAGTTTAGGTAAACAAGATTAGGTAAATGAGGCAAAGGCCCCCAGTATAGGACAAAACTATAGGACAACAGAAGAAAGTTGCTTTCACAGGAAGGAAGGACCAAATTAGGTAAATAGAACTATAGACCACAGAGGGCAAAGTTGCCCAGAGCAGAACTCATTAGCAAAAGAAAGATGCCTTACCTTCTTTCTTATCCCCTAGGCCAGTTTAGGTAAATAGAGATGGGGCCTCATGTTTTCTGTAAACAATCTTCCACCCAACACCAGAATGTTGTTTTGTATTGACCCAAAGTTCTAACATTGCATATTTCCAAAACCCCCTTCTCTCCATGCCCGATGAGTTAATGTTCATGGTTTCATGGTCTCTCTGTGTACACCCATCACGCTTATAAGCCTTCTGATCCTAATAAAAATGGAGCAAGGACCCTTACTCAGGGATCTTGTCTCCTCTCGAACACTAGCCTCTCTTGCATTTTCAATCCTCCATCTCACTCTCTTGCTGGACAAGAGAGAACTCCAGACTCAGAATCTATGACAAACAACAAAAACTTCCCATAAAGAAGAGCCCAGTCCTAGATGGCATTATTGGTATTCCACCAAATGTTTAGAGAAAAATTAACAATGTGTCATCAATTCAAATGATGAATTCTGTTATTCTTCCCCGAAACAGATAAAGGAAAACTTTCCAACTCACTTTATAAGGCCAGTATACTGATTAAAATAACACACTCCAAGAGAAGAAAACTGTTTTATGAATTTTACTACAATAATTCTCCATAATATTAGCAAACAAAATCCAGAAACATGAAAAATAAATTACACATGATGACTACATTGGATTTATTCCAGGAAGGCAAGGTTGGGTATTAGCAAATCAATCAGTGGAATAAGGAACAAAAATATATGACCATCTCAATAGCAGCAGAAAAATATTGATAAGTATTAAAGACTTAAATGAGTGGAAAGATAACCCATTTTCATGGATCATATTATACTAATTAAGATGACAATATTCACCAAATGTATCTATAGATCCTACACAATCCCATCAAAATTCCCATAAGGCTTATTTGTAAAAAATTGACAAGCTGATCCTAGAATTCATATGGTAAGTCAAGGCAAAAGGAAACCAAAATAATTCTGATTAAAGTAATTAGGCCGAAGGACTTACATTTCCTGATTTCAAATCTTACTATAGATAGACTTCCAATGTCTAGTTCTCTAAGTAAGGAGCTGGAAGTCACCACTCCATCCTTACCAAAGTAAAAAGCTGAATAGAATGAAAAATCAACAGCTCTCTTAGGTCCAGGACCTAAGAGAGGTCAGGACTCAGGGAACATCACTGCTGCCAAGATTAGATCAACAGGTGAATATAGGGAGAATTGACTTAACCAAAACAGACTGACAAGTAGAAGCCACCACAGGAATATGAAAACTTGAAATGTTACTGACAAATTGCTAGAGGCTCAGTGTGGACAAGTCTCAGAGTTAAAAACTCCAAGAGGAACCAGTCATAAGGGTGCATCCACAATATTGTGAGATTTTGCTTCAGGGGCTCTACCAGATTCTCACAAATACCAGAGAAAAATCCCCTCCCATTTACAGAAGGGGGAAGGGAAAAGGAACAATTGTGAAATATACCAGAGCACTCTGTTCTTAACAAGGCCTGCCCTCAGGGGAAACTAGTTAATCAGAGCCTAATCTGCTAGATCATTATCAGAGCCTAACTGGGCAACAGAAGCAAAATACTCAAAGCTGTCTATAGCCATCTTGTTGCAACTAAGCATAAAAAGAAATGGAGAAACACTTGTAAAAACACAGTTTAGTGGCACAGGCTCATTAAAAAAAACTGGCCTAATTGAAGACTATAGAATGCTTCCTCTACTGCCCACCTCATCACCATATTAGTAAAGGCCTATTTATAGCAGTTTATTTTACCTATTACTTCATGTCCAGCTATCAAGAAAAAAATCACAAGGCAGACCAAAATGCAAAACAAAAGAATACAAAAGATCATTTAAAAGATGAAAAATCATCAGAATCAAGGATTTTAGGATGATCAGACTAAGATTTTAAAAACATGATTAATATGTTCAAGTTGGTAACAGATAAAGCAGTCGACCTATAAGAACAGATGGGCGGTATAAACAAAGACAAAAATCCTAAGAAAGAACAAAAAAAATATGCAAGAGATAAAAAAAAAACAACACACATCAAGGCTATCCTTCACAATTGATAAATAGATAGAGAATTTCCTAGACAAATAAAAGTTAGACTACTAAACCACTCCTGTACAAATGGTAAGGGGATTTCTTTAAGTGAAAAAGAAAAGAGCATAATTAGAAAAAAAAATGAAACAAACAAAAATCTCTAGTAAAACACTAGTAAAAGCAAACAAAGTGGTAGATTAATCACTTATAAAGCCAGTATGAAAGTTCAAAGACCAAGGCAGTAAAATCCTATCTAAAAAATTCATTAAGGAGATTCACAAAATAAAAAGATGTAGAATATGACAATATAAACCTATAAAATGTTGAGGATGAGGGAGTAAAAATGAAGTTATTTTACAAAGTGCCTGAACTTAAGAGATCATCAAATTATATAAGCTGTTATATACTTAACAATGTTATATGTGAACCTCTTGGTATCCCCAAACCAAAAACCGTGTAAGTTATACAAAAAGGCATAAAAGGAGAAATTAACAGCAAACCAAAAAAACAAAAAAAAGAAAAAGGAATCCAAACAGAACACTAAAGAAAGTCAATCACAAGGAAAAGAGAGCAAGAGAAGGAACAACGAAGTATAAAAACAACCAAAAAACAGTAAAATTGTAGTAGGTACACACCTACAAATAATTTCTTTAAAGGTAAATGGTCTAAATGTTGCAATCAAAAGACAGGGTGACTGAATGGATAAAACAAAGAAGACCCATCTATTTTCTGCCTACAATAGACTCACTTCAGACCTAAAAACACAGACTGAAAGTAGAGAAATGGAAAAAGACACTCTATGAAAATAGAAGTGGAATAAGCTGTGGTAATAATACTTGTATCAGACAAAATTGACTTTAAAACAAACACGCTAACAAAAGATCAAGAATGCATTAAATGATGACAATAAAAGGATCAATCTAACAAGAGAATTTAACAATTGTAAATATTTATGCACCCAATGTAAGTACACGTAAATTCATAAAGCAAATATTAACAGACGTAAAAGGAGAAATTAACAGCAATGCAATAGAAGACTTAACATCCACTTACATTTATGGATAGATCATGGAAACCAAAAAAATAATCAATAAGGAGCAGTGGCTTAGAGTAACATATTAGACCAGACAAACTTAAGAGATATATACATTCCATCTGAAAACAGAGTACACGTTGTTTTCAAGTGCACATGAAACATTTTCCAGATTAGATCACATGTTAGGCTACAAAACAATTCTCAAATTTAAGACGATTGCAATCATATCAAGTATATTTTCTTATCACAATGATATGAAACTAGAAATTATAAGAAAAAAGACGGGAGAAAAAAAAAACCCATGAACACAGACATGCTAAATGACAGGATACTCAACAATCAATTGGTGAACAAATAAATCAGAAAGAAAGTAATGTGTGTGTATACACACACACACACACACACACACACACACACATCAAAATGAAACCACAATAGTCCAAAATCTTTGGGATGCAGCAAAAACAGTTTTAAGAGGGAAGTATTAGCAATACAGACTTACCTCAAGAGAAGAAAAATCTCAAACAACCTAATCTTAAACTAGAAATAGAAAAATGAAGGCCAAAGTTAGTAGAATGGATATAAAGATTAGAGGAAAGAGGTGCCTGAGTGGCTCAGTCGGTTAAACGTCCAACTGCGGCTCAGGTCATATCTCGTGGTTCACGAGTTCAAGTCCTGTGTCGGGCTCTGTGCTGACAGCTCAGAGCCTGGACCCTGCTTCAGATTTTGTGTCTCCTCTCTCTACCCCTGCCTCACTTATAGTCTGTCTCTTTGCCTTAAATTAAAAATAAATAAAAAATTTAAAAGAAGATCAGAGCAAAATTAAATGAAAGAGACCAAAAAAAAAAAAAAGAGCAAATATTAATTAAACTAAGAGCTGGTTCTTTGAAAAGATAAACAAAACTGATAAACTTTTACCTGAACTCATCAGGAAAAAGAAAAAGGACTAAAATTAGAAATGAGAGAGAAGTAACAACTGACAACACAGAAATACCAAGGATTTAAAGATACTATGAAAAAATTGCATGTCAACAAATTGGACAGTCTAGAAAAAGCAGATAAATTTCTAGAGACATACAATCCTCCAAAACTGAATGATGAAGTAGAAAATCTGAACACACCAATTACTTCTAGTAATAAAAATTGGTAATCAAAAGACTCTCAAGAAACAAAAGTCCAGGAGCACATGGTTTCACTGGTAAATTCTGCCATGAACATTGAGGGTATTATGTTAACTGAAGTAAGTTAGAGAATGACAAGTACTGTATGCTCTCACTTACACATGGTATCAAAAAAATCTTGAACTTTAAAAAATTTTTTAAACATTTATTCATTTTTTGACAGAGAGAGACAGAACATGAGTGGGGGAGGGGGAGAGAAAGGAGACAGAATCTGAAGCAGGCTCCAGGCTCCAAGCCATCAGCAAGAGCCCAACACGGGGCTCCAACTCACGAACTGTGAGATCATGACCTGAGCAGAAGCTGGAAGCTTAACTGACTGAGCCACCCAGGTGCCCCCAAACTCAAACTTATATACAGAGATCAGATTGGTGGTCACCAGAGGTAGGGAGTGGGGAAAATGCATGGAGATGGTCAAAAGATCCAAACTTTCAGTTATATGTTCTTGTGATATAATGTCAGAATCATAGTCATCAATACTGTAATGTGTATTTTAATTTTTTTCTGAATGTTTTATTTATTTCTGAGAGAGAGAGAGAGAGAGAGAGACAGTGTGAGCAGGTGAGGGTTAGAGAGAGAGGGAGACACAGAATTGAAACAGGCTCCAGGCTCTGAGCTGGCTGTCAGCACAGAGCCCAACACGGGGCTGGAACCCACAAGCTGTGAGATCATGATCTGAACTGAAGTCGGATGCTTAACCGACTGAGCCACACAGGCACCCCTGTAACATGTATTTTGAAGTTACTTGAGAGTTGATCTTAAAAGTTCTCACCACAAGGAAAAAAAAAATGTAGTTATGGGGGGGGACTCAACATTGAGATACTACTACATCAAAAAGTGATGTAACATCAGTATTTACTTATTAGTCATTCAACTCTTTTGCTCTTTGAACTTTTGTGAAGTATATGGGAACTGTGAACATGAGAAATAGTTGGAAATAAACTGCTGACAAAGGGCAACACAGACAATGGAACTAATCAATTCTGTCTACTATGTAAAGTAGTTACTGGACAATCATAGACACCTTCAGACTGTGCAACCAATGTTGCCAACAGTCAAGACTGAGCACCCTGGATTAGATTCTTCATTTTTCTTCCCAGGATATTTTAGGTATTTTTGCAAACACATTAAATCCTCCCCTTATCAGGAGTGAGCACGACATGAAGGGGGTTTGGGGGAAGCCTTTGGAACCCCCATTTGGGTTCAATGCTCATAAATGGGAGAAGAGTAAATCAGTTAACCTCTCAGAGACCTGATTTTTCATCAGCAAAATGGACTTAATACCTTGTTGAGGGATAGGTGAAGATTAAAAGATCTTTTTTAGTACATTATATAAAAGGACCTGGTATAAAATAGAGATTAAATACTTATTGAACAGATTAATTTTATTAAACAGTGCCTGATTTTTGCTATTATTTTAAGCCATTACAATTTCACTTCAAAAATTCTAATTCTTACACTAAATGTTAACCCTTGTGGCTTAGGAAAAGCACATATTTAGTGCAAAGATGTCCAAAGTAGTTTACCTACTGGAAGAATGTGGCTCAGTAACTGTGAAAGCACTCCACAGTCCTTGATGAGCATTAATGGGGTTTCTATCTGCATCTCCACATAGGAAAGGTTCTTGAAAGTATCAAGCTTGTAGGGCATGATCTCAAGAACAAAACAAGGTCAATCTCTTAGAACTAAGTTAAGGATTCTCCATGATAATGCTGTTCCTGTTTAAAAGGAGCAAAACGAAGTCAGTTTCAAGATCACAAGATGCTCCAGGAGTGTTAACATCACTTATGTTTTATCTGGTTTAAACTGCTTAATTTTAAGATTTGAGATTGCAAAAAGAGATATAAAAAAAAGTTTACTCATCTTAAATAGATCTTTTCTGAAATATGCTGAAAACTAAGTAGATTGTTTTAAAGTTGACCTGTGTCCACTAAAAACTTGATTTTTCCCCATATGCATGACAGTATTTCAATCCTTTCAATATATATTTCAAATAAAGATAATCAATAAGAAAATTTGTAATTTACTGTAATCTATACTTGAAAGTATCCGTAGGACTAAGTATATCACATTAAGCTACACAAATGGATTAAAAATGATTTTTCAGGGGCACCTGGGTGGCTCAGTCAGTTAAGCGACCAACTTTGGCTCAGGTCAAGATCTCATGGTTTGTGGTTTCGAGCTCTGCGTCGGGGTCTGTGCTGACAGCTCAGAGCCTGGAGCCTGCTTCAGATTCTGTGTCTCCCTCTCTCTCTGACCTTCCCCCACTCGTGCTCTGTTTCCCTCTGTCTCAATAATAAATAAATATTAAAAAATGATGTTTCAAACATGGAGGGGTTTCTCAGAGGAAAGCAAGGTGACTTAATAGAAGCCAGTTAAAGGAATGTTTAAATCTTCTCCAAGTTTAAGTTGGGTTTTATCATGTCTCAGAAATATTAGGATCCTCAACTTCAAATCATTCCAATGTAACAAATGTCATAGTACTTACTATGTGCAAAGCACTATTCTAGCCAGTTAACTTCCTTCCTATCCCATTCAGCATTTTCAGATGTGGGCCTTTAAAAAAATCTATTCTTGCTTTTTCCTTGCTTCTCAGAGAGTATTGAAGATAATTAGTCATGTGTTCTGAAAAAAATTAAAAACTTTTGTGCTTCAAAAGGACATCTTCATGTAAGTGATTTTTTTTTTTTCAAATGATGTCAGATAATGAACATTTATCCACAAAATAGAAAGAACTACGGCACAAGTTATTAAAAGGCAAATAATCCAATTAAAAAATAGGCAAAGGATTTAAATAGACATGTCTCTTATGAGCACATGAAAGAAAAAAATTCAACATCATTAGTCATTGGGGAAATGCAAACACACACACACACACACACACACACACACACAAAACAAAAAACCTTCACACTCACTAGGATGGGTAACATACAAAAGATAGTGTAACCAGTATTAGTGAGATTGTGGAAAAATTGGAACTTTTATATACTGTTATAAATGTTTGCAAAAACAGGTTGGCAGTTAAGATGTTGAGCAAAAAGTAGCTATAACCTAGAAATTCTACTCGTAGGCATATACCCAAGAGAATTCAAAGTCTCCACACACAAACCTGTTCATGAACATTCACAGCAACCTAATTCACAATGGCCAAAAGGTAGAAACAACCGAAAACGTTTATCAACTGGTAAATAGATAAATAAAATGGTATATTCATAAATGTCATTAAGTCATAAAAGAAATTAAGTACTTATACAGGCTATATAAAATGGATGAACTTTGATGACATTAGGCTAAATGAAGTATGTCAGGCAAAAATAGTTACATATTGTAGAATTCCTTTTATATGACATTTTCAGAATAGGCAAATCCACACAAATAGAAAGTAAATTAGTGGTTGACAGAGAGTGGGAGAGGCGGAATGGGTAAGGACTATTAATGGGTGATGAAATGTTCTGAAATTGGTCAGTTGTGATAGTCATACAATTCTGTGACTATTACTAGGTTATACATCCCAATTCATATACATGAATTTTATGGTATATGATTTCTATTCCCATAAAGCAATTTTGAAAAGCAGTCTGAATCATCTTTAGTTTCAAATCTATCCTACATAACATGGACATATTCTCTTACACACACACACACACACACACACGTAAGCCCACAGTTTCTGGGTATTTGAAAATGCATAATTTAACTTCTCCTTAATTGATGAAGTATCAACTTGCTCTGTGTTCCCTGAACTGTCCCAAAACTCATTTGACTACTTCCCGTATTTATCCAACATAGTATGATTAATATGGATCATTCCTGGAAAGATTCTTATACCTTCCTAACTTGAAGATGTTAACACATTGTATTGATTTCTATCAGGCCAGTGCCATTATATTAAAAATTTAACTATTTAAAATTTGTCAGTCAAAGCCATTTCTTTATATCCTCTAAGATGTGCCACTAGTTACATAGCCATGAGAACTAAATAAAGTTCAAATTAAAATATCTGCATGGTAAGTCTTTCCCCCAAGATAACCCAATCTGGAAGACAGTATTATCACTTCTGCAGAGCAATAAAGTCAACTTATATAGGTCAGACTTATTTTTCTCTTCTGCACATTTCTCATCTATTGCACACAGACCCTGTTTGGGAAACCACTAGGATGAGAGAGCAACAGAAGTGTGAATTTAACACCTTTTTCCGTCAGCATGGTCCTTTAAGTTCCCCCTTGCTCCATTCCAAGTTTGGAGCTCAAGTCAATTTCTAGTCAATAGCTCTTTGTATCTTTTGACTGAACCAAGAAATAAGGAGACTCTCCATGGAAAATCAAATTGTGATTGACCATTACAAAAGAATCAATTTAGGCAGAAATACATCAGTTTGTTTCACTTGACAATTAAACTGGCACACGAAAACTAGGTTGTAAATATGGTGATCGACATAGAACATACTGAAGAGAACCAATTAAATTGTCAACTTCATACGAGCAAATAGTAAATAACTAATTTGGGGGATCTTATCCATATTATAGAAATGGCATTGTATAGCAGAATTATTGAAAAGCCATTTTAATATAACTTTATAGAAATGCTGTCAACTTAATCCCAATTGTTTCTTTAATATACCTTAATGAATTTTACTATTCTCCCTTATTTGAGTGGCAACCACAGACATTATAATTTAGATCACTTTGGGAAAATTTGTACAAATTTTATCTATAGGTGGATTACAAAGCTAGACACTTAAAGGTAGTATTATCTAAACTTTTATACAAGGAAATTGAAATACTAAAATTATGAATTTTTTAATACATAAAATATTTAAATCAAGTACTTTAGATACAGGCTACCCAAATTGTTCTTTGCAAATGATATCCTGATTTCCTTTAGGTCTTAAATTACTAACCAACACCCATATCTTATTCCAGGAAGATTATGGTTTTTATGTACAGAGAGTAAAATTCTCCATTTGACCTTTTAAGATGCTTGAAAGTTAAAAAGAATTGACTAACTGCCATAAAAGGGCATTTAGGTTGACATTACAATTTTAAGGTTGACCAGCGATGTGCTAACATATCTGGAAAGTGTACAAAATTCTTGTTGTTGCATTTCTGGGTTTGTTTGTTTGTTTACAGCCATGCTAAGTGTCCTTGAGTGAATTAAAAGTAAGAGGTAGCAACCCAAACTCTGGCTACAAAAAAATAAAACAGTCAGTTTAGCAGAAAAGTAGATGCTCTTAAGAAACAAGTCAAAATTGACACCCAAAATCATAGGCTGGTGCTGTAAAGACCAATTTTCCCTACAAAACTGATTTTTGCCTTGTATAGGTTTTTATTACAATTTTAATTTATATGTAATTAAATTTTGGAATATTTCACAAAAAAAGTGTATTTTTCTGGAAAAAAAAAAAATCACACAATCTGGTAACCCCAGGCTAAGTTTTCAAAAATAGCAAAATCAGAGTAGAAGTGAGTGAAGTATAATCCCTTAGATGAGGGATGCTATAACACTGTTTTCAGGTTGTTTTTAGGATGCATGGTGATTTTAACATATCAGTTTTGCTGATTATATCACCTACCTTTCTAGGCATCTAAATGTGTATGACCCCCATCAAAATAGATTTAAGTGTTTTTTTTTTTTTAAATCAGCACCAAAAAAAGTTTTTAAAGTTTAAATTGCCCCAGAATTTCTCCCATACGTTTGTTTTGATATAAGTAATGACTTTGATGAGTCTTTCAAGATATTAGTCCATATATCAGGTCAAGTCTAGCTTTCAAATCAGCATGGAAAGAAAGCCTTAAAAACCTTAGGCACCTTGTGTCCTCCACTTGCTCAAAGCTCTCCTCTCCTCAGTCTCCTTAGAATCCTACCATTACATCTAATGAAAAACACAAATGTGAAAATGAGTGCTGTTAGAGAAAACAGAAAAGTAGCAGTCCTTCCCAGTCATATGTAGTATTTTCCCAAAATACAATATTGGAATTTCAAGATATAATCTAGAATATAACCTACACTTAACATTAATATGAAATATATATTGAGTAGATAATATGTTGAACATTTAAACCGTCTTCCTAGAACTAAGTTCATTCTTTCCAAAAAAGTGTTCTGCCATTCAGAGTATCAAATGGTTTAAGCCAAATATTAAACATCTTGGGAAAAAATATACCCTAGGACCATGTAATTCCCTATCTACCACAGGGTCTCACATTGCGGGAACAATCACTGATAATTACTAAGATTTGTATACAAGGAAGTTCTTCATAGCTTTATAATGGCAAAAATGAGGGGACAATATAGTGTTGGTTGAATTTATTTGGTCTGCTGGAAATGTAAAAGATAAGGAAAGAGTTAATGCCACAAGACAATGATGACATTATCAAATGAAGTAAGCAAGTCTAAGGTAATACGTGTATCAAGATCCCAGTTTCATAATAGATATGAACACAATAAAAATGAAAAGTGCATCAAAATATCAACAGAAATAAGATTTTAGATACAGCAGATTGAATAATGTCTCCTCAAAATTCACATCCACCTGGAATCACAGAATATGACCATACCTGACACAGGTAATTAGTTAAGAGAGGTAATACTGGATTACGGTGGGCTTTAAACCTAATGACTACTGTCCTTTTAAGTGAGGACACCCAAAGACACACGGAGAAGACGACCATATCAAGAGACAGAAACTGAGGCAATGCAGCTACAAACCAATGAATAGCAAAGATCGCTGGGAGCTCCCAAAATCTAGGAAGAAACAAGGAAGAATTCTCTCTAGAGCCTTCATAGAAAAAAGAAAACCCTACTGATACCTTGACTTTGTAGTTCTGGTCTTAAGAACTGTGAGAGAGTAGATTTGTTGTTTTAACTCACGAATTTGAGATCACTTATTATGGTAGTCCAAGGAAAATAATACAGGTAAGTGATCTTTATTTTTCTTTTCATGTGTCTGGTTTTTGCCCTATTAATTTTTTTTAATGTTTATTATTTTTGAGAGAGGGAGAGAGCAAGCAGGGGAGGGGCAGAGAAAGAGGAGACACAGAATTTGAAGCAGGCTCTAGGCTCTGAGCTGTTAGCACAGACACTGATGCAGGGCTCGAACCGAACAACCACAAGATCATGACCTGAGCTGAAGTCAGACACTTAACTGACTGAGCCACCCAGACACCCTTGCCCTATTTTATAAGATAAATATATCAATTTTGTAAGGAGAAAAAAAAAATCTTATCAAAAACATATTGTGGTCTAATAAATACCTAAAAACTGTTAAGTTTAGAACTTTAAAAAGTTCTAATTCACTCCTTTTAAAGAGAAACAAATCTATGTTGAAACATTCTAAAAAACTGAAGAGTATCTCAAGTTCCAATACTGTTATTATTTATCTTCTACATTTATAAGATTTGGGGATAAACAAGAAAACTCTTTATCCTCTAAGAATAATCAAATATCACTAAAATTTATGAATAATAAAATCAAGATAAACTGAGCAGCTTGGTAAAAGCAATAAAGAACTTCTAAGACCACAACTAGAATACTGATTTGGTTCATAGAATACTGATTTGGTTTCAGTAAATAGATAAACTTTTCAAGTGGGCTTTCAGAAAATTCAATATGGATCAAGTAAGGAAAAATATACTTCGATACAAGACCAACAAAAACAATCCAAACAACAAAATGTTGGAATTGAAAGATTTAGAATTCATCTAGTACCTCTTCCAATAAGTCGAGTCCTCCTAACAGCATTCCTTACAAGTGATAATTCAACAGAATACAACTTTCTAAGTACCATACTTGCCAAGGATACCTCACTATTTTATCCAGTGATTGCCTCCGAAGGTAGAAGCCTACTTCTTAAGAAAGAAATCTATTCTGTTCTTTTACATTTCTAGTTCTTAGAAAATTCTTACGTTGAGATAACCTAAGAATTATGTTCTTCTCTCTGGAGTAACTTTTTATTCTGCTTCCATACTTTTTTCTTCCTTCTTGCAGTCATCCTTCATAACCAATTTGTATCATAGCCTTAAGTCAAAAATTTAGATTTTGAGAAAGGAAATCAAGAGATTATGAATTTCTCACCAATGACAAAATTCCCTTTATGGCATTGTTTGCACAATTCCTATACCATATTTGAATACAACAATTGAAAATTAAAAGTCCTCTTGTGTGGGGACAGGCAGGTCTACCTTAGGCATCTTTCATGTGGAGTTGAACTTTGCCTTTCTGTGAATGTCACCATCTGGTTCTATTCCTTCCTGAGAGAGCACAAGGAGCTCTTCCATGTTAGGGTCACCAGGCATCTGAAAAATCACCACCAGTATTCCCCTTAGATATCTACCTCACTAGGCCAATTCCTGGTTACCTTTCCCGGCTTTGAGGCCCTTTATTATTTATCCTCCTGGTCACATTTCCCTCTGAACAAATCTCAATATATCCATGGGTCTTCATCTACAGCCTAATGCCTGGAACTCAATATATTATAGATATCAAATGGCCGTGGTAGTAAAAACCTTTAACCACAGCTGGACATCACATCTGTGTTAAAAACCCCCTGGAATTACACTGTACATATATGTATGTGCATATATGTATGTATTATGTATAAGCAAAACTTTTTTTTTACCCCCCTCCCCATTTGAGAAGATGCCATCACTCTTGCTAGCTAAAATACTGCCATATTTTTCATTAGAATTAATCTTATTTCATGGGATTTCCCCCCTCTCTATAAACAGTTTTTTTTATCTTAACAAAAATGTAGAACTTTGTACTTTATTAAATGCCATTGTATTGGTTTCTGACTTCCCTGTAGCTTTTCTAAATTTCTGCACCATCATACTTCCATCCACATCACCATTCCCAAATTTAATAAGACCTTTCCTGTCATTTTCAATGTTTTCATTTAAATTCTAGTTAACATACAGTGTAATATTAGTTTCAGGTGTACAGTTTAGTGACTTAATACTTAAAACACCTGATTATCATCACAAGGACATATCCCTGTCTTCTCTTAAGCAGAGGCTTTTACATTCTACCTGTAAAGTTCTGAAACTCCATAAAAGTTCAAGTATTAGGATGATGAGGAAGCTAGTATCAAATACCTCTTTCTACTAGTGTTCTAAGTATCTTATGTGTATTAACACATCTAATTCTTCCAAAAATCTTATGATATAATAACTATTGCTATGTTCATTTTACAGAATAAAAACACCACTGGTAATACAGTCAGAGCCTGATATTAGCTGGTGTGGCTATATCACTTGTTTCCATTTTGATTGGTCGTGTCCATTCTGATTGGTCCATGCCCAGCTTTTCCAGGCAAATATTTTAAAATAACTCTCACATGGAGCCCAGATTTGAATCCGAGCTTCCTGACTCCAGAGTTTATCTTCTTAACCAGATTCCACTCTGGCTTTCCACGATAGAGGAGGGAAGAACCAAATAATTCCCTCTTCCATGTTTGCTTTAACCAGGGAAGCTCCACTTTTCTTCTCACTACCCATTTTATTTTATGAGAAAAACTAAAAAAAATATTTGCTGTTCAAAATTTTAAAAGTACGAAGGGGTAATGAAAATATTTTAAGTTATTGAGCTTAAGATGTTAATGGAGCGCTTGGGTGGCTCAGTTGTTGAGCATCCAACTTCGGCTCAGGTCATGATCTCATGGTTCTCAAGTTCAATCCCCACAATGGGCTCTGCACTGACAGCTCAGAGCCTGAAGCCTGCTTCAGATTCTGTGTCTCCCTCTCTCTCTGGCCCTCTCCCACTCATATTCGTGTGTGTGTGTGTGTGTGTGTGTGTGTGTATGTGTGTGTGTGTTTCTTTCTTAAAAATAAACAAACATTAAAATTTTTTAGAAAAGATGTTATGAATGTTAAGGGCACCTGGGTGGCCCAATCAGTTAAGGGTCTGACTTGTGGCTTTGGCTCAGGTCATGATGTCACAGTTTGTGGGTCCAAGTCCCACATCAGGCTCCACAGACAGAATGGAGCCTGCTTAGTATTCTCTCTCTGCTCATCGCTTGCTCACTCTCTGTCAAAATAAATATACATATATATATATATATAAAGATATATAATATATATGTATGTATATGAGAGAGAGAGAAAGTATCTTTTCCCCACATGAGAAGATGTGTAGCTTTTGTTACGTTCTTAGATGGGTTATATACACAAAGTCAGTATTGCATAGGACCACCTCTGATCAACTGTATGACTAGCTCTGTTCATTTTTTCCAAGAACATGAGGCAATAGGAAAAAATCCTTATTGGATTTAGGTGAATTGTGATTATAATCAAACTTAGGAATTTGATCTTCATCAAACTACTTGTTGACTCTGAGCCTCAGTTTCATATTTGTGAAACAGGGTAAAAATAGGTACTTATAACTGCAAAAGTAAAGTGAATTAATATATATAAAGTACTTGAAAAATTTTTGGCATACAGTTGGTACTAAATATACATTGGTATTATTATGAGGAAGGAATGGGCACCTGAGTGGTTCAGTCAGTTCAGTGTCTGACTCTTGCTTTCAACTTGGGTCATGATCTCAGGGTCATGAGATGAAACCCCACATCAGGTTCTTTGCTGGGCTCTCAATAAATAAATAAATAAATAAATAAATAAATAAATAAATAAAATGCTAAAAAAAAATTAAAAGAAGAATGTAGTGTACCAGAATTGTCAAAGTTAAAGATGAATAAGGGATATCTTCTTGGAAGAACTATACACAATGGTTTAGGAAAACTATTATTTAAGTATTAAAACAAGTATTTTATTGGATAGAAAAAAATGTCATCGCCTGAATGTGTGAGACAAAATGGGGGAACCTAGAAATTCATTCACAAGACCGACCTTTTCTACTAAGATACTTCAGAAGAAACACGAGAGAAGTGCTGGTGTGGGAATTCTCCAATAGAGCAATTTAATAACACTCTCCAAAGTGGGAATAACTTCTTCAGTCTAACCAAAAAAGAAACCATTTAAGAATGGTAAATTTTACAACTTCTTATGGCATATATGGTCAGGAGACAATTCTCCATAGGTCTCTTATTTCTGCATGTTGTGGTAGCAGAGGCACTGACAGGCTTTTATGAATCATCCTTTCAAGGACATTTATTTAGCAACAGCTTTGGGAAATACAGGACATATTCATTTGCTGTCCAGCATAATAAAGAAAATAGCTCCCTATAAAGCAGATATTGGGCAGATTTTCTTACTGGCTATTAAAAATATTGCCATGTTCTAAGCTTGGGGTACTATCCTGTAATGCAACCCACTCTATGTGCAAACATCACCTGGCCCTGGACACGTTGCCCCGTGGGAACGGAGGCTGCTGACATTTTGGTACTGCTATTGCTGTGAATAATGAACTATCCATTTTCTCTCATCGAGAGGACTCGTCTTCTGCCAGCATCCATGAAATTGTGGCAAGCTAACTTATTAGATCACAAGTTGGGTAAAATCTCAGACCCTTCACAGTTATTGATTATACACACACATGTGTGCACACACACACACACACACACACACACCAATAAGTCTGAAATGTAAATGATAAAGTATTTAACTATATAAAAGACAATGGATTAATAGCCCAAATTAAAAAAAAAAATAATCTTTTGCAAATCAAGGAAAAGATGAACATTTTTAAATGAGCTGAATATGTAAATAAGTATGAATATGTAATTATCCCCAAAATATAAATGTTAAGTGTGAAAATTAAAAAAAAATTCTAAAAAAGAAAAACATGTTTAACCAAAAAAAATTTAAATAGGAAAAAATTCTAAATAATGATAACATTGAATTTAATATAGATTTCTAGCTTGTGGGATTATAAATGGTAAAAAAACATTTTTGGAGGGAACATTGTAATATGTATCGCAGTTCCTAAAAAGAATGCATCCTGCTTTTAAATATCTAACTTACAGGGGCGCCTGGGTGGCTTAGTCGGTTAAGCGTCCGACTTCCGCTTAGGTCATGATCTCGCGGTTCGTGGGTTCGGGCCCCGCGTCGGGCTCTGTGCTGACTGCCAGCTCGGAGCCTGGAGCCTGTTTCAGTCTGTAACTCCCTCTCTCTCTGACCTTCCCCTGCTCACGCTGTCTCTCTCTCTCTCTCTCTCTCTCCTAGAAATAAATAAAAAAAATTAAAAAAAAACATTAAAAAAATAAATATCTAACTTACAGAAGGAATTAGACAAAATATATTTCATAATTTCATATATTGTATATAGTAGGCAACAACATAGATATCCAATGACGAGTATTCAGTGTTTAAGTATGATGTAGAAACATAATAAGAGTGTTATAGTATGCTCTCAAAATAATTTAAACATATTTACTAATAAGACAAGATAAGACATTTATAATGTATTCTGAAGTGGAAATAGAAACATTACAGGAAAGCTACTATAGTAGAATCTTGTTTTGATAAAGAAATCTTATGGGGCGCCTGGATGGCCCAGTGGGTTAAGCATCTGACTTCATCAGGTCATGATCTCACTGTTCATGGGTTGGAGCCCCGTGTGGGGCTCTGTACTGACAGCTCAGAGCCTGGAGCTGCTTCAAATTCTGTGTCTCCCTCTCTTTCTGCCCCTTCCCCACTCGTACTCTATCTCTCCCTCACAAATGAATAAATGTTTAAAAAAATTTTTAAAGAAAACTTCTATGTATAATTTCCCATAAGGAACTTCAAAGCTTATATCCCAAAGTGTTGGCAGTAATTATTTTTCTAAAATATGGAACTCAAAGTAGTTTTACTTTTATTTTTTAAGTTTTATAAGCTTTTAAAATCTTAAAAGAAATTGTTACCTTACTGTTTAGTCTATCTTGGTCCTTTGTGAACTCTGTCTCTTTAGTAAGTGGTCAAAATCCATGTGTTCAAGAAGATTTCTTAGTTGTCCATACAGAGTGGTCAATGTCACTAGTCTGAGTGATCTGCACTTTACCTTCTCACATTTTAGAAAATATACACATTTTTATCATTTTTTGCTCCTTGAGTAACAGAATGCAAGTATGTACTCTCTGCCAGGTAACAGCCATTTAACTATGTAAAGATGTTGCCTATTTCCATCTTCTCTGGTATAAACACATGGCTTCATCAGTCTTTCCTTACAGAACTTAACACCTACATCCTTCTCCATCACAGGCACCTGTTCCCAGATTTCTTGGGGCTCTAAGGTCATTGCCTTCCTAAAACTTCAAGAAAACATAGTTATGTACCTAGTTTACAGAATAAAAAAGACCACAACTTCCATCATTTGTATGTTTAATTCCTATTAATGCACTTCTGTGTGCATCTTTCAAAAAGTGGTTATATTCCTCTACTGATCCATATTGAATTTTTGACTTATGAAAACTGTTTTCATAAAAATACTGCCAAATTAGATATCACCTTCCATTTCCTAATTGATTTTGTATTTAGGTCTTTTTAATGTGTATATTCATAATTAAGTTTAGGACTTCACATTCCCCACCCCCACCCCCACTATATTTCATTTTATTAACTCTGGTCCTTATTCCAGTCAGAAAACTAATGCAGCTTTTAAGCTTGACAAATTTAGGTGCATTACATATGCCTAAAATTATCCTCCTTTGTATATTTCTTATGCACATGAATCTTTAGAAAATATAGTCAAATTATTTTTCTTCAGAGATTAAGCTGTCATCTTGAGAGGATCCTAAGTGAAGGGCACTAGGAGTTTAGAAGGAAGGGAAACAGATCATTTTAATAAGCGCCTTAAGCCTTTGAACAGGTAATATAAATGAGTGAAGCAGTCTCCTGCTGGACATCCAGAGGGGGTGGACATTTCTGATTGGTGCCTTAAGGGAATGTGGCTAACGTTCTGATTTGTCATAATCCAGAAAGCTGAAGTTTTATGTGAAATCATCCAATTTTTTCATTATTTTTTTTAATTTTTTTAAGAGAGCGAGCGAGGACCAATGGAGAGTAACAGAGAGATAGGGGGACAGAGAGAAAATCCAAAGCAGGCTCCACACTGACAGTGACAGGGGGTTAAACTCATGAACCATGAGACCACAACCCGAGCTGAAATCAAGAGTCAGGCACTTAACTGACTGAGTCACCAAGAAGCCCCTGAAATCATCCTATTTTAAATCTCTTCATTTAATTAAAAAGTTTCATGAGTTCTCTTCCCAAATTAAATATATCCACAAACCAAATATGCCCTGTGGATGGTAAATCTGTGACCCCTGAGTAGACAGAAGCTAAGAGAAGCCAGAGTCTTAGCATCCAACTGCCCACTACCGATGGCATGCCAATCTTTACTGAGCATTGATTCAAAAAGTCCTTATTGATCTCTTTCTATACTCTATAATCAATGAAAAAAATAAAGGTCACCAACCTATTAGTATCTACCCAGAATCTAGAAGAATTTCAAGAAGTCAAATTCAGTTTCAAGTATGAGTCCCTCCAAATTTCTTTAATGAAAATCAGATCAGGATTTAGCATGAAAACTGTTTATCTCCTAATCACCATAAGGAAAATTACTCACAATATGAATCTTTCATAATCTAGAGATATTTCAGTGCTTTGGGATTTTTAATGAGACTTCCCCAAAACCTCACCTTTGTTTAATATAACTATTATACAACACTTGACACAATGTCAAAATTCCATGAGCAAAAAACCTCTCTCCTTTGACCTATAGAAACTGTACAATTCTATTTCATGCCTGACAGCTGATTCTCACAAGACCCCTGACATACCAAATACAATCCATGACAGCTGATTCTAGCTAACAGCAATCATTGCAGACAATTCTTTTTGGCTAGTTGTCTGAAAGAAGCAAGACTGAGTTATATATTTGATCTCATCATGTACAGAGATAGCCTTTCATTAGATCCAAATCTGGAATTACTGGGAAAACTTTCACTTTGTAAATTGACATATTACTTTAGGAAACACAGAAGAGCAATTTGATGACACATTTCAATAACATTGTTCAGTTTTTTTTCCATTCCTCTCCTGCAGCCATCCTTTAAGCTAAAGGGAATTCTGTTTAACATGTAGGTTTCCAGGTCAAAACCCTGAGAGTTTCACTCTTCCACCTAGAAATGACTCAGAAAACTGCATTTTATTGGACACTCTAGGATTTTTGGAAGCAGGACATCCGCAAAGTACACCCAGAGAGATACTATCTAAAAATCCCTGTTGCTTCAAGTGTCACTCATATAAAAATTGTATCCACCCTCAATTCTCCATCTCCTTGATATGCACGTTACAGATTATTCATATCACTTTCAGAAAACATAGTAAAAGAATGCACAAGACACAGGCACCAATTTGTTTAGCAATTGGTAGTCCCTAGTAGCCTATGTCTAATTATTCCTACCTCTCACCTCAGAAACTGACTACAAAAGAAATTGGCTAAACTTTGATTTTTACACTATAAAACCTTTACCTTTATTTTGAGAGAGAGCGAGCGAGCACATGTGCACACACTCACATGAGTGAGCAGAGCAAAGGGCAGAGAGAGAGGGAGAGAATCCCAAGCAGGTTCCATGCTGTCAGCATGGCATCCCACATGAAACTCAATCTCCTGTGAGATCATGACCTGAGCTAAAATCAAGAGTCACATGTAACTGACTGAGCCACCCAGGCGCCCCTATAAAAGCATTTTTTAAATCAACATATGATGATATAGAGAAGGTTGTTAACTCTACTATGGGGGAGTGGCTTTGAAGCAGCCAGGCTTCATTCACTATATTAGGACCTGAGGGTACAAAGAGCTCAAGTATCAGTCAGCCTCCAGGGCCAGAAAACAATTGGCTAAGCCGCCAAGAAAGAAATCTATTTGTGTGTGGATTGGTTTTAGGAATTTCTAGAAGAGTTTTGGCTCTAACATACCAGGCCAATTAATAAAAATCTGGCTTCACATATGGGTTTCTCTAATAAATAGTTATTTTCAGTTGTGGACAGTGATTTGGCTGTGGATTTAGGCCCCTTTGATCAGATTCTTCCAGACAAAGTTCAGCCTTGGGAGTAAGCATTTTTAACTGTTTATGTTGGGTTATCTGATAGTAAATAGGAGTCAACCATGTGGATGAGACAGAGCGTGCACATGTGCGAGTGCTGAGCATTACAAACTTCTCTAACAAATAAGTGAGTCAGCTCTAATGCTAACTAGCCATATCACCTTAGCAAGTACTTCAACAAGAGCATCCACTATAGTGATAGTGTAGTAAGAGTAGTGACACTTACTCAACATATTTACTAGAAGTCCTAGCTAGAGCAATCAAGCAAGATAAAGACATAAAAGGCATCAAATTGGAAAAGTAGTAAAACTATCTCTGCAGAGGCTAGGACCTTATTTATAGAAAAATCCCAAAGTCAAACAAAGAGCTGCTGGAATTAACCAATGAATTCAGTAAAGTTGGAGGATTTATATACATCAGTTGTATTTCTATATACTAACAACAAAATCTCTGAAAAATAAAGAAAACCATCTTAATCACAATAGCATCAAAAAATACTTAGGAATAAAAAAAGGGGAGGATGGCTGTGTGGCTCAATCAGTTAAGTGTCCGACTTCGGCTCAGGTCATGATCTCATGGTTCTTGGGTTCGAGCCCCGTGTTGAGTTCTGTGCTGGCAGCTCAGAGTCTGGAGCCTGATTCGGATTCTGTGTCTCCCTCTCTCTCTGCCCCTACCCTGCTCATGCTGTCACTGTCTCTCACTCTCTCAGAAATAAATAAAACATTTAAAAATAAAATAAAATAAAATAAAATAAAATACTCAGGAATAAATTTATCCAAGGAAGTGAAAAGTGTGCCATAAAAATTCTAAGACTTTTATGAAAGAAATTAAAGAGGATACAAACATATGCAAAGATAGCCCATGCTCACAGACTGGAAAAAAATTGGACTTACATTTTTTTAATATATGAAAAGGATTTAGATTCAATAATGGCAAAAGATTTCTTCTCTAGTGCTCTATGTTTGAGTCTTAAATTGTGTTGCAGTCTTAATATCTCATTTGTATATTTCACCAACAAAAGTGATATTATATCTTATACTCTTTTCCTTCATTATATCTGAAAGTATGTGGTTCCTTTTATTCACAAGTTTTGGTAAGCTGGTAAATAATTTCCCTCCTCCTCTAAATTATACTTTCTGTCCTCCCCGTAAAGTTATATATGATCATGTGACTCACATCTCAATAGAATGTAGATAGAAGTGACGTGCACTATTTCTAAGCCAGATGCATAAAACCCTCCTACACACAATTCTCCATTCTTTACCCCCATGTAACATCTAAACAGAGAAAACTTGAAGGTATGGAAGAGAAGGGATCCACAAGATGGAAGGTACTTGCATCCCTGAGTTGCTGCCCATGGAGAGTTGCCCAGATTTGCACCTAATAAGGAATAACCATGATGAGTTGTTAAATGAGCAAGAAACAAACTGTTTATCATGCAAATGCTGTGAAATGCAGTTTTAAAAATATGTATAAGCATTTATGTACCTAATACATGGTACTACCTCAATTATAATATCATTTACTCATTTACTCATCTTCCTAAATAGTCTAGAAACTTTTTAGAGGCTGGAAATATACCTGTTTCTGCTTCCCAGCAATAATCTAGCTCCTGGCACAGTGTCTGGTATGTAGGAAGTTCTAAATAAGTACTGCTGAATAGATGAATACAGGAAAGCATGTACAACAGGTATAAAAGTTAATACTTATGGAATCGAAGCACAAAAGCAGAGAGAAATCCATAATTTGCATACTGCTTTTCATTTCTTATTTTGTCTTTCCTTTTCTGACCCCTAACATTTCAAAATACTTGAAGAGAATCTTGGTGGATTTTATTAAGTAATTTAGTAAATTCAATCCCAGCAACGGACATTTAAATATTCTGATACTTCCTGTCCTCATATCATGTCAATGTAACTTTTCCTTCCTTTATTAGTAGGATTGTGTTGCTATGTGACATTCTAGCAGTCAACCAATATTGCACCTGTATTGGCACCAAAATTAGCCATGCTAATTTTGACTTATTTGTTCTGATTTCTACTAACTTTCTCCCAGCCAGATAGCTCCAGATGCCTGCCTAATACAACACACATCTCTGTATGAGTCTTTGTGTAGATCATATTAGATTGACAACCCAAGTATCAAATACTGAAAGGTAATCTCTTTGTCTTCTCTGAGTGTAAAGCCGAATCAATGCCAACAGGCATCTTTACATGTTATTGTACTTACTGTCAGTCAGTGCCAAAACAGATGATCTTAACAGGATTAGAAGTAATGTGGTGCTTAAAATGTGTGTGCTGCCAAGACAACAGGGTAGATTGCATCTGTTGCCTGGGATACACATCTACAACATCCAACAAATAAGCTATACAGTTTAGCGTCTGAGAAAAGCTCAGGAAGTGCGTATCAAGCAAAAAGTTGAAGAGGAACTGCCTTAGAAGACAAGCACAACCCATATAGTCACAAAAGGGACCGAGGTCAAGGCACTAGCTAAGTATCAGGTCTGTACACCAAATTTTCATAGAGAGAAATCCATGAAGATACTACTTCTTATAGTGGTCTTTGACCCAGAGATTTTATGTTCTAGACAGCAACTGTTCAGTAGGGCTGCATGGAGTAAATAAATTGTTTGACCATAGACAATTTTCCATTGGCCTCTATAGGTCATGTAACTATACGTATGAACAATTTTTTTTTTCCCTAACACTCATTTTCCTAGGATATCCTGTTTTGTGCATGATATAGTAGATAAAAGAGGGTCGCAAATTTTTGGACACTGTTCTTATCATGAGGACAAGCCTATTTACTATCTTCATTCTGGGCTATTTTGACACACGATATAGAAGTGATGCTAGTTCAGCCCCAGACCTAACCATTAAGAAGCCTGGCAGCTTCCACTGTGGTCTCTTGAGGACCTGAGGCTCCAAACAAGAAGTGAGACAATCCTGCTGGAGAGACAACCTAACTAGGAAATACAACATGGAGAAAGAGAAGGGCCAGTTGAGGCCAGCCTTCTACCTCTCACCATCAGAACATCAGGCTTATAAATTAAGCTATCTTATTTCCTTCAGACCGGCCCAGACACCAGCTGGATATCACTAAAGGACCCCAGATGACACCTTAAGATGCAGTATGATCACCCAGGCAGGCTCTGATGGAATTACTCACACAAAGAATTGTTTAATATAAAGCTACTAAATTTGAGGAATTTTTTTATACAGAAATAGACAACTAAAACACATGAATATCCAACACAAAAATCTGGTGGCATGGCTTTTATATCAATCTGGGATCTATACACTGATGATCAAACAATAAAATGACCCCAGAAGAACAGAGGGGAGGAATCTAGGTGGACAGTTACCTGCTGCAGGGGGAGGGCCCTCAGAGCTGGCCTACCAGAACTACAATCCCTCCAACACTCCGTTCTGTCACCATTCCTGAGCTTCTGCTGACTAGCCTAGGGGATTTGCTTCCAAAACCCATAAAATTAAATTAGAGTTCACTGCTTAAGCATAATGACTTCCCACTGTTTATGTGGGTTATCATTTACAACCAACTGGCATTTAATCAAACCACTATTTTTATTTCAGGACCAGAGGCCACAACATTGTGTTTTTTCTCTACCTCCCTGTAGAGCCAAGCAGCTTCATCCAAGCTGTGAAGGGATATCAAATTGTTTATGAAAAATCAGCATGCAGTATTGTTTTCAAATATATTTATGATTTCACACCAACTTAGTGAGGATTTAGTTCATTTTGTTGATTGGCACATAATTTTATATTTACATATATAATAATGTTGACATTTTCTGGAGAAAAAATATTAAAGGAACATAATCATATTCTGATACAAATTTACCTGTGAGAGAGGCTTTATCTTTGAATTCTGACTCTGTCCTGAATTGGAAGTATGTAGAATAAGTCTGTTAACCACAGCCCAAGTGAATAATATCAGCCTTCACCTGAAGCCTCTGATGTCCAGTTATTGCTCCTGCAATTCCTTCCCCCAGGAATTCCCTCCCTCTCTCCTTTCTACCTTGTGAAATCATCAAGCCTCAGCTAAATATGAAATCTGTAATGGCCACTCTTGGGTTGGTCTGCAATGAACACCTCTTTTGAATTCTGAGATACATTGTTCTCTTTCCATACAAGCCTTTACCTCCTCCACAGCCTGACTCCAAATATCCACATAGCTGCAGGAAAATAAAACCCATTTCTTGTTTTAAACCAACCAGAGTTCATTTCTGTCATCACTTGCAACTACTTTAGTCCTGACTTCTTCGTTTTTAATCTTTTCCCATCTCAGATTGCAAACTGTCACCTCTGTATTCCTTAGAGTTATGTTTATTCCGATCTTACCTTTCAAATGAACTTGTAATAAGTGAGATGTTCTTTGTGGTGGGTACCTGTTTGTTTATTCTCCCTAAGACCAAGCACCATGTCTTCCTTGCATGTAGTTGGTATTTATTTAGCAAATGGTGTTAAATAATGTAGTATCTGTCAAAATATTAAAATAAAAAGAATTGCAGAGAATCTTCTGTTCCCTTTGATAAACTGTAATGACAGTGGAAATGTGAATTTTGTAATACAGTAACTGGTTACTATGAAAATCACATACACCATTCCTCTCCTACCATCACCCTTGATGGTACTAAGGCTGAGGAAAAGAGAAAATTTCTGTCCATTGAGTAACTGTTTAGCTAATATTAGGTTTACACTATCTGTGTAATTTGAGCCATGATAAACCAATTTCATCTAATAAAGCAATACTGTGATAAGACCTATTAATTTACTTAAAAGAATTCATTGGCTTCAAAATTTCTTAAGAGCTCATAAGGCAAAACTTTTGAAAATATATAAATCTCTAGTATTTCAGGTAAGCCACTAATTTTCAAAAGCAGGTAAAGTAGGGTATTTACATATACGGGCAATCTCAGTCCAGGGAAACATGCATTTCATTTTACATGCGCTGGTAGCTGTCATGACCATGCCACAGCTGTTAGAAATTACAGGTTTTCAGTAGCAAGCATCAGCCATCACTGTAATTATTATTATTTTATCAAACACAATCACAGGGAGTATTTTAGGCTGACAAAAGCCTTCTAGGTCTTTGTTTATTCACTGCACCGCGTTTTCTGCTCTCCATGCAGACTGAGTTAAAGTTCTCGTACTCCTGACTTAAAACCTATTATTAGAGAAAGCAAAGGTTCCCATCTTTAACACAAAGTAAGATTGGCGCTTGCATGGAGAGAACACTAGTCTGGGAATGTACATAAAAGAAGGCACAACCTGAAAAGCCTTATTCAGTGGGCTTTCGGCAACGTTCCCAGAGAGACTACAGACCACCATGCAAGGTCAAGGAATAAGAGTAAGCCACAGGCAGATGCCAGGATAATGGAATTAAAACCTCAGAAACAAGACTAACAACTCAAGAAGGCCAAGTTTTCTATCTAAGCAACAGCATAGCAAAGGCTCCTCTCTATAGCCTGCACATTTCAGCTCTGCTAGTGAACCATCCCTGTCATGAAAAGCATCTCATGGCACAGAGGGACTTTTTTCTCCTATAAACTCTTCCATCAATGTGTAGAAGAAGATTCGGCAAAGGCAGAGAGTTCAGTGATCTAGTTTCTAGGAGAAAGAAGACAGAGGTCAACACTACTCGCTCCAGAAAACCGATGCTGAGCCAAGTACCGGCAAGCTGGATATCAGCATGGGGTATTTCTAACTATCTGGGTTATAGCCACTATCACCAAACAATTAAACCTGTATATTACACATTAATATTACACATACTTTTAGTGCCCAATTATGCCACCAGCAGGGTGTAGAGATGATGAAGCTTTCATTGCAGAGCATATTATTCAGGGGGAAAAAAAGATATTCCATCACTGTTTACTGAATAAAACAGGAAAAGAGTTCTAATCCCCTTAGTCTATGTTCTGCAAAGAATCATTTCATATCTCTATCAATGGTGTAAAGTCTTTCAGGAGCTGATGCTTAGGAAAAGCATCACCTAAATAGTTGTAGAATAGTATTCTCTTATAATAAGAGCTTGGATGTCATTATTTTGCTCATAAAATTCTGAACTCATGAATAACATGGCCAGTTACAGTCCTGACATGATCTGTTGAAATGTGAAACACCTTTTCCATATGCTTTTCCATTCAATTAGGGATTTTTTTTTTTTTAGCAAAACTCAGAGTTTTAATATTAAAGTTAATGAATGTTGGATAAGATGACCTTTTGTGTACCTGACATAACAGTAGAGAATAAACAATCCAATCATATGCAGAAATGCCTTAATACTTTGGCAAGCTTAAATATCATTAGCTTCATTCAAATATTCAAATATAAAGCACATCATTACATTTGATGTAATGTAATGCTACATCGTGCTACAATAACAAATGCTACATTTGCTATTATTGTTTGCTCCTAGAGCTTCCCATTTAATACTGTTACCATACTCAGAAAACAAAATTCTGTCTGAGGCTCCTTTGCAATAGGAGCCAAACAAAGCTGGGCCTACTTAGAAATCACTTGCTTGGCCTGAAGTTGGAAAGGATAGCGAAAATCAGTTTAACTACATGAGTTTACTCCATTAGTCCTAAGAGAATAGAAAAGAAAAGAGTCTAATTTGGGTCACTGGTCTGTCTTTTCAGTGCCAAATTTAAGGGCTATTCTGTAAGGTCATATTTGAATATTTAACCCAGTCAAACTTTCTCCTTTTATTTTCACAGCCCAGTAGTCTCACCATTAATTTCCCCTGCAAATTAACCTGTTGACATTTCTCCAAATGATCCTGTTCTAAAATTAGCCATTACTCTCCTTCTGTTTAATTTAAAAATCTGTTAAAAGGCTTTGAAAAGTAAAATTCACACATCACAAAAGTAGACATCAATAACATACTCTTAGTTTCAGAAAAATATTCTAGCAAATAAGAAATGCACCAAAATTTCTAAGAAGCATCTGGAGAAAAAGAAATGGTAGAATACTGACATTTTCAAAAGTAAAAGCTGAAACATAAAAATCATTCAAACACAATTGTGTAAACTTTGAAGACAATGCAGTCAGCAATAAGGAGTTAAACTGTGTATTACCAATATATATATTGTACATTGCTGTAAACTGTATATTGTTCATGTATGTATAAATGCAGCAAATATCCAAAGTACCTCAAGATTTAAATGGTTATTGTTGGCAGATTGATGAGATCCAAACTCTGGAGAAGTATTACAAAGCCAATGTATTGTATTAAGGTAAATCTGAAATAAGTGTTCAAATTTGCCCTGAGTAGTAGGAACAAAAATCAGACCCTTTCCCCCTTTCTGCAGTCAGAGGACAGGCACTGTGCATCACCTCTTCAAACCTTCCTACACAGAGACTGCCAGCACACACAGATGTCCCTGCACAAAAGAGGATGAGCCCACATTACAGGTGCCTTCTAGTCACCTAGTTATAGCTCTATTCAAACAGGAGATAAGGAGAGGAATCCTGTTCAGACAACATAAAAAGGTATCACTAAGATGAAGGTGTTCACACACTGCTGCCCACCAGTTATATTATCTATCTGAAGAAAAGTGTTTCAGAAAGGAAATATATTTTGGGGGCAACTGAGAAAGTTTGGATTTCACTAAATATTAAATGGCATTATGGAAATATTAGTTTTCTTAGGTGTGATAAAATACTGCAACTAGGTACAAGGATGTCTTTATCCTTAGGAAAGGTATCCTGGAATAAGCAGAGAGAAGTTCTAGGAAAGCAAGCAAGAAAAAAGAAGTTAAAGTAAATGTAACAAATATTAACTTTTCTGAAGATGTGACAGTTTCCAAAATAAAAATGTCAAATATTGCATAAATAGAATATGGTTACTGACTATGGATCTGAATTCTTATGATAAAATTTATAATTATAAGTTAGCTCCTGATTATCCCTTTTTAAAGGATTTAGGAGATAAACTCGGCCTTGACCATCATCTCTGGCATATACCTTTTAAAAGACAACTTTAGCCTTCAATCCAGTCTGTACCTTTTAATGAACTACTTCAGCCCTTCTGTGGTATGTGTGGTGAGAGCTGACTGGGAGCAGGTCTGAGCTCTGGAGCAGGATTGTAAAACCAATTTGCGATATCAAGGTAAATCTAAAAGGTCACAGAGGGACAGAGGTGCTGAAGGTCTAAAAGGCTCAGGGGAGGAGCATTGTATTGTAGATCGAAGGACAAGTAATTGAACCTTAGTAAAACCTAAGTGTGTAATGGAATATGCAGGTCTGATGCTAGACAGAATAAGGCATAAAGGGGACAAGTCAGAGAGAAGAGCAACTATTTAGAGTATTTTTTTTCTTTAGCTACATTATACATATCACTCATTAATAAATATTAATTGCATATACAAGTGAAAATTAAGGTCTCAAACTCTTAAGCTCTAGCCTCATCAAGCTTTTAGGAGACTGGCTTAAAGCATAAGCAAAAAAAGTCTATAAATGCTTTAGGATTAGATTTTAAAATGAAAGTTCTGCATCTCTACTCTAGGTGTACAATGCAGAGTATAAGTGGTATTTCGTTTTGTTCATTCCATCCTTTCATTCGAGGGAAGCTTTAGTTTTAGGCATACTTTCTTCCACTCTTTTCCTACACATGGTTTTACAGGCCTCTACATCTTATTTCCTTACTTGTAGATAGAGCTGTCTGTTGAATACTAATTCTAGGAAACCCTGTCATCTAAAGTTTTTTCAGGTTATGTGGAACTTTAACTTCTGATCGCAAAGTGTTGGAATTACCAGAATCACCTAGGAAATTTTCCAGGGCTAAAGAGCAAGTGTTAAATGTTACAAGATGCCAAGAGTTTACACGAAGATAAAGCTATTCTTTTAGACTTCCCAGGATGAACATCTGAACTGGAAAACTGAAGACAAAGATCTCATTTTCAGGTTTATTCTCTCAGTTCATCCTTTCTATATGCCCACAAGGGTAGAAAGGTTTTCATGATAGTATTTGCCAGAAGTTGCTGATTCCAAAAGAGATTGTGTTAAGGTTTTACAAAATGGAAAGTCAGAAAGACTGACAAAACCTTGTAAAAATGTCTTGCCTTGAGAGAGCACTTAAATATCATGTTGCTTGTCACCATGATGCAGTGATAGCCCAAGGTTAATAATTTTCTACAATTTGGCAGGCCATATGGGTCTCTATTTCTCCACATTATTCTAGGATCCCAAAGAAACCATGTTTGCTGAGGCCAGAGGAGAACCAGATAGCCACGATGTATTTGACTTCAAAGGAAAAGGTAAACACCTGACCATATATATAAATCTCAATTGCTGACACGGTCATACAGGGAGGTTTAAGTTTCCCTACAACATGGTGGTTGGAGTCCAAGAGGGAGTGTCCTAAGGGAGCCAGGTGGAAACTGAATCACTGTTTGTGATCCAGCTTCGTAGGCTACATATGAAATTTTACAGTAGGCACAAACTACCCTAGATTCAAGGAGGAAATAGAAACCTTACTTCTTAATAAGGGTAGTATTTAAGTCACATCTTAAGTGTGTGAATTAAGAGATATTACTGTGGGCATTGAGAAAATACAGCTTGCCACATTCCCCCAGTAGGATTCTGAGAGGTGTTAACAGTATTCCAGATTATCTATCCCCAACTTGACATCATCTCTACTCCTACCCGTATTCTCTTCTGCATGGCAGAGGAAGAGTTTGGAATGACAGTTATCAGAATCCCTTTCCCCATAACTTCTTGCTTAGATTCTCCCAGGAGATAGACTTGCAGGGGGCTTGGAAAGAAAAATAGAAGGCATTCTTTAGCAGCAGCTGCTCACCATAGCTGAGATCATCATTAGCATCTTTAGTTTGTGAAAGTTTTCCTGAGAAGCATTCATCACAGTATCTGGGACCATGAATGGGGGCCCTTAACCAATGGGGAAAGGGCCGTATACTGCTTTCAGATGAAATTTATCATCAAGGTAGGAGATTTTCTTAAAGAAAGTGAGGTCTTGGGGGCACCTGGGTGGCTCAGTCGATTAAGTGTCCGAGTTTGTCTCAGGTCATGATCTTATGGTTCAGTGGGTTTGAGTCCTGTGTCAGGCTCTGCGCTGACAGCTAGCTCAGAGTCTGGAGCCTATTTCAGATTCTGTGTCTCCCTCTCTCTCTGACCCTCCCCTGCTCACACTGTCTCTCTCTCTCTCAGAAATAAATAAAATGTTTAAAAAAAGAAAAAAGAAAAAAACTGAGGTCCTGAATAGGACATACTTAATGTAATCTATCCACTAATCTAGGGTATAGATTAATCTGGCGATGATTTAAGTATTCAAAATATTGAGGCTGTTCATCAAGAAATGTTTTCTTCTTTGCCTCCTCAACAAAATACTACCATCATCTTTACATAGGCTCTGGCCCCTTTTTGTTTAGTCTTAAATATTGTGGTAATTGTTCATATTACTGTGAATAGATTAATTTTTCCCATTAAATTTTTAATTGGTTATTAATCTTGCACAGTACATTATTAAAAATTAAACTCAGCAAAAGGAGAAAGAAATCCAGAGGTACTTGCCAGTTTGTTTCCCTGTGTGCGCATTTCCCCAAGCTTAACAGAAACTGCAATATACTTTGCTCCTCAACCTTGGAGAGTCATGCCTTCCAGGAATATATTAAACCAAAAATAAATACCAAATGAAAGCTAATGTGATTATATTCTAAGTGCAGAGGTAATGTTTATGTGTTACTAGTAAGCAGTATGATTAACCACGTAAAAGAAATTCCAAGAAAAAACTTAATACTGAGCAAAATATTAGTGTTTTTTCACACCTGAATTTAGCTCCTCTCAACTACATTTCCTTAACTTATCTACAGATTATTGTCAGAACCCCTGTATTCACTCATTCTGACCCCACAACTTTTTATTATACAATAAGCACCTCTTGGAATGAACCCCTAACTCTAGAAGTTTACATTTAAAACATCACTGGCTTTTTAACAGGTTAATCCCAGGTTTGCCATAATTCTATGCCTCACCAGCAAAGCTTTTTAAAAATGCAAATGACAAAACCCTATGGTAAAGTCTCTGAGATTGTTTTATCTTTTTTTTTTAAGTGTAAGTGCTTTCTTTTCTTTTTTTTTTAATAGTTTATTGTCAAATTAGTTTCCACATAGAGATTGTTTTATCTTTAACAATCCATATATATAGCCAGAATTGAAAACTCCGTACTCTCAATCCTCAAATTATAAATGTTCTCTTAATCACAATATTCATGATTAAAAATAGTCATCAGTGAGCAGTTGTTAACATCCAAGCATTGTGTTAAGTACATTTATTATAGTAATATAACAAATCCCTACCCAATTAAAAATATTACATAATTTCATTGATAGCCTTTCTCCTATAAACTTAGTGGGAAAGCATCCAAAGTATAAATTCCATGTACAAGGAATTTTTCTTACTTTTACTTAATTAAATAGATTCTGCGATGGAAAACAATTCTCTTGCTATTATATATGATCCACTGGATACTTGGATAAATTGATTAAAGTGATCTCTAAACCACTAATATGCCATTTTCTCAAAAACCTCAGAGATCAAAGGATTCCATGCTCGTGACTTTCCCTAAACACAGAGGATCTCCCAAAAATGTTATTCTGGGGAGCACTACAATTTTGAAATCTTAATAGGTGAATACAGAACTGCTCTGCCAAATAAGTTCGAGAAATCGGAAATGAAATTAAATAGGATTCTTTACTAGAGGATTTCTTATAACCTCTTATATGACAGTATGTTTAATGAGTCAAGAGAGATACTTGTGGCATTTCCAAAATATATTTAAACATGTAACTCTTACTGAGGAAGCATTCCTGAAGACCAGAGTTTTGAGAGGCATTAATTAGAAAATATTGAATTAAGAAATAAAAATCATTATGAGGACTTCTATCTGGGCAGTGATTTAATTTACAAAGGCTTCATTGTCGGTGGAAAGTTAGATTCAAAGCTCCAATGATACTCATTTTGTTCACTTCTTTTTCCCCCCAAAAGTTAAAGCCTAAGACAAGGATCTTGTGTAAATAGTTCATGCTGGAAACGATTCCCAGGGAACCAGAGTTGAGGACCTTGAAGTAAGAAGAGGGGAAAAGGGAAACACCAACACAAAAATGTGTTCAACTGCTTAAAGCTGTGGTCAATTAGGGTTTAATGGCCAGTCACAGGGGACCCGCTTTTGCTTCAGTTAATGGTCTGTGACTATGAGAATCTGATTATGTCTGAAAGCTGGTAAAGGTTAAGAGTTATCCACTGCAATGGCTGACCTTGCCTTCTGTTTGCCAGCTCTTAATTTTTATTATTTTTTGTTTATATAGGTCAAGCAAAATTCTAGTTTGCTGCCCCTCTATTTCATCCCTAGAAACACAATGCTCTATTAGTCATTGACACAGGTTTCTACCTGGCCTGTGTCAAGGCTACTATTCTGACTTTGCTGCTTATATTATTATATTGCTGTGAGGTAAATTCTGCCATTTGCTCCTTTACTATTTTAGAAGCCTTGCCATCCCACTAATACTAGAGAGCCTAGATAAATGGCACCATCTCCTACTGTCAATGTTGACTGGACATTAGGGAATGACAACCCCTGGTACGCTTTTCAACAACACAAGTACTCACCACCAGGTCTTCATTTCTTGACATTTTAATGAAGGAAGTTTCCTCTTGGCCCTGCTGAGGAATTTAGTCAGTGAGCGGATACTCTGTTCTCAAAAAGTAAACTCAATCCAACAGTTTCCTTCAGCAAGCCTTCTACTCCCTTTCTTAACACTCTGCCAGGGAAGTTCTAGCAACTCTACCTGGTTAATTACAGTCATTGTATCCAACCTTCTAGGAGCCACCCCAGTGGCTCACTAGGGTCAACTGCAAGTGTTCTCACCAGGACGCTGGGTCACAGGAGAGGGCCACCACACATGCCTCCCTACCCAGCTTTATGGCCTCCCCTCTTAGGTGCAATTCCCTCAAGATCCTCTCCCAGGTGTGCTACCCCACTTCCAGCTGATACAGATTAGCCAGACTTTACAGTCCTTTGGGTGAGTGTATTATTTCCTCCTGGGCTGTGCTGTTTTTGGATCCTAATGAATGATCTTCAGTCAATGAGGGAAGGGGAAGGATTTTGATAACATGCACATAATTTGTAAGGGAGCCACCACAGCTGAGGTGGCTTTGGTCTCCAGGCAACCAGGAGGCAGCTCCCTTCTAGAAAGGCACAGGAAGCTGCTGCCCCTAACCTGCAGGCCTTGGGTGAATATGGGGAGTGTCAGGTTCAATTTGTGTGCTGCCCATTGCTACAGAAATAGCCATCACAAAAAAGTAGGCCAGGAAGTTGCAGGGCAGAGTATATAATAAGTATCTGACAAACCGATGAAGAGTTTTAGGTAGGTTTTGGTTGTGAGGTAAGCTGTCAGTCCATTGCTAAGGATTTAATGAAAGAAAGCAGCCAACAGTGAGTGGTGATAAATACAATCAAGTGTGAAAGAACAGGCCAGCCCCACAGGTGAATTGGCTGCTTACTAAAGTGAAAAGCCAGAGCAAATAGAAGACAAAACACCAGCCCTTGTTCAAAACAGTAATAGACTTTTTTTTTTTAATTTGGGATTCGTTAAGTCATCAGAGGTCAAATCTGAATTAATAAAGAATTAGCAAAAGCATCATCATGAAGTACCTTCCCCAATAAGCTTGCCATTAAAAGATTAAGAATTTGGACAATATTTATGTATTTAGGGGCCTTGAAATAGCTCTGACTTGCTCAACAATTTCAAATCCAGGTTAAAAGAGAAATAAAAGGAAAAATAAGCCACTTCATTTATCTTTTAAAGATTATTTATTTTGAGAAAGAGAGAGGGAGAAAGTGCAAGCAGGGGAGGGACAGAGACAGAGGAGAGAGAATCCCAAGTAGCCTCCGTGCTGTCAGTGCACAACCCAATGCTCAATCCTATGAACTGTGAGATCATAATCTAAGTGGAAATCAAGCATCGGACACTTGACTGATGGAGCCACCCCGGTGCCCCAGAATAAAAAGGCCACTTTAGAAAAATAAATAGATTTACGGGGCACCTGAGTGGCTTAGTTGCTTAAGCATCTGACTTTGGGTCAGGTTATGATTTCACAGTTTGTGAGTTCGAGCCCTGCATGGGCTCTGTGCTGACAGCTCAGAGCCTGGAGCCTGCTTCAGATTCTGTGTCTCCCTCTCTGTCTGCCCCTCCCCTACTTATGCTCAGTCTCTTTCTCTCTCTCAAAAAAAAATAAACATTAAAAATTTTTTTTAAGAAAAAAAGAAAAGGAAATAGATTTACAACCTGCACATCTCTCTTTCTCTCTTTAAAATCATGAGCAGGGGATGGGTAGAGAAAGAGGAGGACAGAGGATCCAAAGCAGGCTCTGTGCTGACAGCAGTGAGCCTGACGGAGGGGGAGGGTGCTGGAACTCTCAAACCGCGAGATCATGACCTGAGCCAAAGCTGGATGTTCAACCAACTGAGCCACCCAGGCTCCCTACAACCTGAACATCTTGATTTTGACTGATGTATCTCTAACTAAAATGGCCCTATTGCATAAATAGTGTCTATCAATTATTTAAAAAAAGTAATAATAATCAAAATAAGAGGAAGGAGGTTGGTTCTAAGAGGGTGGCATAGTAGTCAAGGGCCATCCCTCCTTCTGACTAAAACTAAAAATTCTGGACAAAACGCAAAAACAAACAACTAACTATCTGGCTGAAAATTCAACAAATAAACATAAGCAGGAAGATTATACAGGGGAGTGAAAAACAGAGAAACAAAGAAACAACAAATGTTATTTCTTCTCTTGCAACTTTGCCCTGAGGAAATGTCTCAGTGCAGAGGAACATCTTATTGTGGGTTTTAAATACCATGATAGAGGAGCCCCTGGGTGGCCCAGTTGGTTGAGTGTCCAACTTCAGCTCAGATCATCATTTCATGGTCTGTGAGTTTGAGCCCTGTGTCTGGCTCTGTGCTGACAGCTCAGAGCCTGGAGCCTGCTTCTGATTCTGTGTCTCTTTCTCTCTGTGACCCTTTCCCCCTCCTCTCTCTCTCTCTAAAATAAATATTTAAAAATGTGATAGAAAAATCATCTTTTTTGGCCAGAAGAATCAGGAAAAGAGCCCATGCTGTGGCCCCAAACTATGTGGGGTCAGGGAGTCTGAAGGACAGAAACCTCTAGAAGGAGACTAATTCTGCAGATGAATCCATGTGAGCCTCAGCCTAACCCCTCAATGATGCATTCATAAGAGGGACCCAAACCAACATAGCAAAGAATTAGAGAACTTAACCAAAATTCGAATGACTGCCCACAGAAGAAATAAACAGATATTGAGTTAATCTAGCCAGGTTGATTGCCTGCTAATATGAAAATAATATTTTCCAGAAGACTTTTGTAGCTGCTTCCCAGAGAATGCACATTTTGATCACCAGGTTCTGGTGGCCAGCAGAGCTTCTGTTCACTGGTCCTATAGAATGGTCACAAACAAAAAACATAGTTATTAACTGGCTATACCCCCAGAACTCAATGAACAGGGGGCAGACAGAAACACCCATCTTCCCCTGAAAGAAGTATGTTTCTATACTTAAAAGTTGCTGCCTGACAGCCCACATGTAAGTGTTGAGTGATATCTTTCTCTTTGGGACACTGACATATCTTGGCACACACTCAACTCCCGAAAGCCACTAAAACAAAGACAACAGCTTGAACAATCAAGAGATTTGAGAGACAACCAAGAGCTCAGACTAGGCTGAATGATAAAGTTCATATCCCACACAAGACCACTCCATCAAGATTGGGAGAGGTGGCCATTTTATATAATGCCAGGAATCAACAAAGAGGGTCAAAAAAAAATGAAGAAAAAGATAAATATTTTCAATACAAAAGAACAAGATAGAACTCCAGAAACAGACTTTAATGACATGGAGATATGTGATATACCCAATAAACCATTCAAAATAATGATCATAAATGTGTTTATCAATATCAGGAGAAGAATGCATGAACAAAGAAAATTTTGAACAGAGAGAAAATATAAGAAAGTACCAAGCAGAAATCACAGACCTGAATGATAGAAAAAATGACCTGAAAAATTCAAGAGGGGTTCAATAGCAGACTAGATCAGAAAACTCTAAGACAAAGCAGTGGAACTCATCAAATCAGAGAAGAAAAAAGAAAAAAAGAAAGAATGAAAATGGGTGAATATAGTTTTAGGGACTCATAGGATACCAACAAGTACACCAATATTTGTAAGGGGAACTCAGAAGAGAGAGAGGAATGAGCAGAAAGCTTATTCAAAGAAACAATACCTGAAACCTTCCCCAACTGAGGGAAGTAAAAAGACATCCAGATTTAGGAAATTTAGAAAGCTGATGATATATATATCCAAAGAAACCCACACTTAGACACATTATAATTACATTGTCAAAAGTTAAAGACAAGGAGAAAATCTTAAAAGCAGAAAGAGAAAAATAGCTTGTTACATACCAAGGTACCCCCATAAGATTATCCACATGTTTTTCAGTAGAGGCTTTGAAGGACAGAAGGAAGTGACATGATGTATTTTAAGTACTTAAATTAATTTTTAAAAAGTGCCAAACAAGAAGATTTCAAAGACTTCTCTGAACTCCTATATTCACTGCACCATTATTTATAATAGCCAAGCTATGAAAACAATCTAAGTGTCCATCAATGGATGAATGAATAAAGAAATGTGAAGTATTTGTGTGTATGCACATAATGTAAAACACAATGACTATAGTTGACAACATTGTCTCATGAAATTGAATTAGCTAAGTGTAGAATTTCACCAAAAAAAAAGAAAAGAAAAGAAAAGAAAAGCAATAAATGTGTGAGGAAATAAATGTGATAATCAACTCAATGTGGGGGAATGCTTTTACAAGGTATATGTATATCAAAAAAATACAATGTACATACACTTTATCTTACAATTTTATATGTCAATTATACATCAATAAAGCTTCAGTTTAAAAAACACAGAAATTTTAAAATAGAAAAATTCAATTGCTAACAAATTTTTAATGCTTCTGGAGTTAACAAAGCAATTTTAGAATGCAACAAATTTGGAATATTTACCCTACTTAATTTGAAGACTTATTGTAAAGCTGCTAATCAAGACAATTAGGAATTTTGAAAAATCTGTTCCAAAGATCTGTTCCATGGATTACTGGAACAGAATAGAAAGTCAAGAAATTGCCACACACATATTTGGTCAACTGGTTTTTGAAAAGGAACAAAAGCAATATAATGGAAAAAGGAAGTTTTTTGAAAATATGATTCTGAATGAACTGGATATCTAAATGGGCAGNCACTGGGTGTTATGTGGAAACTAATTTGACAATAAACTATTTGTAAAAAATAAAAAATAAAAAATAATAAAATAAAATCATATCAACACAGTTCAAAAAATAAATAAATAAATGGGCAGAATAAAAGAATATTTACCTCACACAGCAAACGGAACTTAACATAAAATTGATTAAAGACCTAAATATAAAATCAAAAACGAACAAAAAAAAAAAAAACAGAAGAAAACATGGGAAATAACTGTTACTTTCTTGAAGTGCATAAAGGTTTCTTAGAATACTGAAATCATAAAACATAAAAAGAAAATTGCTAAATTGGACTTAATCAAAATTAAAATATTTTATTCTTCAAAAAGATACTCCTGATAAATAGCACTATTATGCACACTTGGTTGAATCTCAAAGACATTATGTTAACTCATAGAAGCCTATTTCAAAGATTACATACTATATAATCTATTTATATAGCATTATTAAAAGACTAATCTATAGTAATGTAAAACATATCACTAGTTGCCCAAAGTTATAGGTGGGTGAAGGAATAACTTTAAAATGATAGCATGGAAAAGCTTTAGGGGATGATAGAACTGATTTTTTTTCTGAATATGGTGATATTTGCATGAATCTATATACATGTTAAGATTCATAGAACTCTACACATATGAAAGTCAAATTTATTGTATAATAATTTTAAATATTAAAAGCCAGCAACAACAACAAAAAAAGCCCAACACTATCCTCTAGAAGTAAACATACCACCACATTCCTATTAACAGTGTATAATATGAGAGTGTCTTCTTTTCCCATGCTCTGGTCAACACTCAGAAATAGAAAATTATTATATTTCAATCTGAGAAGTGATTATGGAATCTTATGTTTTAATTTGTATCTCTTTAATTATACCAGTAATGTCTTTTCATAAATTGAATGGCAATTTACAGTGCTATGTTGTTTAGAGGAAGAGTGTATGGTTGTGTATGGCTGTGTGTGTTGAGGTAAAGTAGGGGAGTCCTCCTGTTAACTTCCTGTTTATATCCCTTGCTCCTCTTTCCTACATTTTAAAATACATCGCTTTATACAAACTTATAAAATAAATAAATGTTGACTGATTTAATTTGGCAGGGTTGTAGAAAACACTAATGAAAATCCTTGAAGCTGAGATTAGAAACATTCTCCTCTCCCCCACAAAGATCATACATGGCTATGAATGTCATGTTAAACCATTCATATATTTAAAAATCAGTAGTCAAGTTGGTATGATCTATATTCTAAAGCTATGACACTACAACTGTTGACATGACCAGTGAGCTAGATTAGGGACTGAAATGAATGGACAGATATTTATTAAGTCTAAGAAATCTAAAAGGAACCATATCTAGGGTAACATATGGGTTTATCATTACTTTTAAAGAATATGCATAGGTAATGCAAGTGGAGAAATTGGACTTCAATTAATGGCATACTCTTGATTAAATTTCTCTCCCTGACCTTCAAGAAATGTTTTTCGATTTGGTACTATCACTGGACCATAAATTCTAAGAAGGAAGAGACTTATTGTTATCAATCCCCATTGCTAATGTGAATGTCAATTAGACTCTCAACCAGATTTAGAGCTCCCTTTTCATATTCTCCTATAATCCCCTGTATTTCCTCCAAATGCTGATATAGCATAGTGCCAGGAATTTTGTATCTAAAGAAAAAAAAGAGAGAACAAGACCATCTATTTCACTCATGAATCAGTTTACCAACCACAACTTTGTGTTATCCTCTAGATTAATTGGCTTATTTTGAAGTATTGTTTTTTTTTTTAATTTTTTTTAATGTTTTATTTATTTCTAGGAGAGAGAGAGAGAGAGACAGCATGAGCAGGGGAGGGTCAGAGAGAGAGGGAGTCACAGACTCTGAAACAGGCTCCAGGCTCTGAGCTGGCTGTCAGCACAGAGCCTGATGCGGGGCTCGAACCCACGAACCGCGAGATCATGACCTAAGCGAAAGTCAGACGCTTAACCGACTAAGCCCCCCAGGCGCCCCTATTGTTTTTTTTTTTTTTTTTAAGTGTGGTTTTAGTATCCCTAAAAGCTAATGAGTTAGTTTATTTATTGATGTATCTTAGTCATTCTTCGTTACTGTTTTGACTTCTGTATGATCACGGGTAGACCAGACAGAAGATAGTAAAGGAATATTGCAGTCACCTACACCCACTTCAGAATGAACACTATCTGCATTGCCAAGTGTGACTGCTAAGTAGATGTGACATTAATCAAAATTAAATTCTAAACTAAAATCAAAATAATTAATTGGAGATTACCAGTGTAGTCACATTTAACTACAAAACTAACAAATAAAATAATCTATGTTTTTTCAGCTAAAAGAATAAAGTACCAACAAAACATACATTCTTCTTTAAAAATCTGTGTAATTATATGATTAAATATACTCTCTTCCTGTACCCCATGGAAATTAGAATAACTGAATGTTTGAGGAATACTTTCAGCCTAAATATTTACTCAGGGAAGTGAGTTACTTGTAGTTTGTATAAACAACTTATTTAGGCATAATGTTTATTTCTAAGTAGTAAAGTAATGATATAAAACTCTTTGGAGCTGAATTCTGCAACCCTCTATAATGTTTGCCATTTTAGACTATATTACGTTTTCCCTCCTGTAAACATTTTTAATGAAGAATTTAAATGCATGCAACCATATGTCTCTTTTCCAAGCAACAACTACTCAGAGGAAACAAAGTCCCCAGTGATCAGTTTGCTTATGTGTTAAGTAAAATAATATCCTAAAGAAGACACACATTAGAACACTTGATGCATAATATAGCCTTTACCATATTTCATATAAATATAAACCCTAGACTATTTATACAACTATATTATTCAAAAAAGAATATTTACTAGAAAATTGACTTCAAAGATGAGATCCATGCCCAAGCACTAGGCTAAGAGAATGACTCACAGAAGAAGCTGCATGAGGCATTAAAACTTGAAGAGAAGTACTTAAGAAACCACGCCATCCAAGCTTCTGTTATTACAGAAAGACTACTTAGAGCCCACTACTCTGACAAGGGTATGTTTTTCCTCCAAGTGAGAGCTACACACAGACATTGCACATAATGGCCCCTTTGCTTGTCTCACTGCTTCTATTACAAAGCAAGACTGCTGTTGAAACTTATGACAGATATATATATATTTTTAATTTTACTGTTTATTTACTTTTGAGAGAGAGACAGAGGGTGAGTGGGGGATGGACAGAGAGAGAGGGAGACATAGAATCCAAAGCAGGCTCCAGGTTCTGAGCTGTCAGCACAGAGCCAGACAGGGGCTCAAACTTACGAACTGCACAATCATGACCTGAGTCGAAGTCAGACACTTAACTGACTGAGCTACCCAGGCACCCCCAAACTTATGACAGATATTTTATGTTACAATAATCTTGGCAGCCCTGAAACAATTCTAGTTTGGACCTTCTTATTTAACAGAAGTTCCAAATATCAATAGCAAGTAGCAGAGGATCCTCTACTGGGGTCGAAAATATTTGAGATGCATGTTGCCTTGTGTTGACAATTTTCAGGTCAGTATTTATGATTCCTTTCTAAAAGCCATTGACCTTTTTTCCACGTTAATGTTTTTGTACCTGGCAGGGTTATAGTTTGATGGTATATACTAGAGTCAGATTTTATCTTAATTGTCTATATTTGTATCTCAGATACATTTAATAAAAGAAAGGCTCAAAAATCTGCTTCTTTCCTGATCTGTTGGGTGCAACACCTTATAACATTCATTTATTACCAGAGTTTTAATTTTTTAGCACTTACAATCATATTTTTAGTGCTTTAGTGGGAAGATGGCATACCTTTAGTTCGATAATGGTTTCTCAAATATTATGTTTATGTTATTATTATTGAAATTTATTGTTTGCACAGTATTATTGATCTGCCCTGAACTTGTCTCTATAGTCCTCCAATTACTGTGTCATTATAGAATTGGCTAATGTTATGATTTTCAAGTCAGATTCCTGTTGTCATATTCATATTCATTGTATTTCAAGTAATCTATATTTAAACACAGTAATATTGAACTGTCTCCACCAAACTCTGTACTTATGTTTTTCTTCGACATTTTACACCCAGACATTGAATAGCATAAATCCTTTTAAACTGAGATTTGTAACTGTCTTTCTGACTGTTGAGTATGTGGAAGATTGATTTAAAAAAGGTTTGTAAACAAAACAAGACAAGATCAGTGGAGTTTGCCAGTAATTCAAATAGACGATTAGGCCATTTACAGAAATGAATACTGTAACTGTCATTAATATAGGAATTAAAAGAAAACTCATCATTGGGGCGCCTGGGTGGCTCAGTCAGTTAAGCGCCCAACTTCGGCTCAGGTCATGATCTCACAGTCCATGGGCTTGAGCCCCACATCGGGCTCTGTGCTGACAGCTAGCTCAGAGCATAGAGCCTGCTTCAGATCCTGTGTCTCCCTCTCTCTCTGCCCCTCCCCCACTTGCTCTCTGTCTGTGTCTCTCAAAATAAAATAAAGACACAAAGAAAAAATTTTTTAAAGAAATCTCATCATTAATGAATAAAGGGTAAATTAAATATTGGTGGCTATAGAACAAAAACATGATAATAGAAATTTTTACAAATGAAAATGGGTAATTTTTTCGGGTAGTACCATTAACACCAACTATTTTTCTTTCAGAATAAATGGCTATAATTTATATGATGTATTGTAATAATGACAGCATGATGACACCTTTTCTGTTTCCAAGAAGCATTACTATTGTCCTGTTCATTTTCAACTTTGACCAATGGTAAATTGAATTTGTATTATTTGAGAATATGCTAATTACTAATCAGGCAGTAGGAACTGTATTGCACCCAGTCTTTTCATTTAGATTGAGAAAATGAGGGATACAAACTAAGCATAAGTGTTAGAAGTACTTACAATGTTTTAGAAAGTAAAAATAAAACAAATGTTCCCACAGCAAATAAGGAACTATCTATAACGCTATGCAGCTAGCATTGAATTCTGTGATTCATACCATAGGGATGTAAGATCACTGAGTTAGAAATTAACGGGTAGCACTATTGGCTTGATAGAGAAAGGAAGAATTAAGTTGAGACTTGAAAATGAAAAGATCTCGAAGCAACAGGAATAACCCAAGACTGGTGGCAAGAGAAGTAGAAGGATACTGGGCAGAGTTACTTTAAATGAACATGATTTGTGGGACACCTGGGTGGCTCAGTGAGCTGAACATCCAACTTTGGTTCAGGTCATGATTTCAGTGTTTCTGAGTTTGAGCCCTGCATCAGGCTCTCTGGTGTCAGCACAGAGCCTGCTTTGAATCCTCTGTCCCTCAAACTCTCTGCCCCTCCCCCACTTGTGCATGTTCTCTCTCTCAAAAATAATAAACATTAAAAAAATGAACATGATTTTTAGGAGGAAAAAAGTCTCAACTCTTCCTAAAGATGATATACCAGGTAAATGGGCATTAGACAAAAGTACACACAAATTATGTGTATCTAGTAAGAGAAATACACAGGAATCCTAATGAAATTCAGTCACTGTATTCAATTGTTATTTGCACAATATGAATTAAAACTATTGTTGAAAGATCATGTGGAATAGGAAGTCTATTAAGGCAAAAATTAATTTCGTGGTTTCCATTCTGTTACTCCAAATAGTGATTCCTTTGTGAAATCCACGCATGTAATTTAAAGTCCTTTAGTCAAGCCTATGAGAGTACAGAATTTAAAAAAAAAGGATACTGATCTGTCAGTTGTAGTGCCTACAGCTGAGATTATGTATTAGTATTTTTCTATGCTATACTTTTTTATGTATAAAAAATGAGATCTTACCTAGGTGGGCATTATGGATTCAAATAAATAAACAGCTATTGGATATATTAAGTACCTTTGGGCTTTTAGTAAGTGTCACTATGGTGAGACATGCAAATAAAGCACTGAGCTATGTCTCCTCCCTAAGGCCCAAGATTTTGGAGATACATAACATTCAGCAGGTGAAAAAGATGTGGGAACTGACCTTTAAATGAACGCGGGACTCAGTCAGGAAACAGAATTACAGACATCAGGAAAGGCAGGAGCAGAGCAGCAAGATGGAAATCAATCAGTGGTGTTAGCGGGAAAATGAGGGTCACTGTTCAGGAGATTGAGAGTCTCTGTGGTTGAGGTAGCTGGAGATGGCTAGAGATAACATGGCTTGAACAAGGTAGAAGTGGATTTGGAGAGTTTAAGAAAACAAATCAATGAAGAATATAAATGTAAAATGCATAACATAAAATATAATGTATATACAATGTAAAAAATACATAATATAAAAAGCAGACTTTGATTCAAGATTTGAACTCTGGTATTGGTATTTGTATTGACATTAAAGCAGTTAAGAGGTCAGTAAAATCAAGAGGTTAATCTAGGAGTGATTCAAAAATTTGAGAAGAAACACTTAAGTATAACTTAAAAGAGTGTGTTAAACATCAATAAAAAAATACTGGAAAAATATGCTAGGTATTTTAAATCTTCTGGATGTGAAAAAGTATAGTTTTAATGAAAATGGAGGGGTACCTGAGTGGCTCCGTCGGTTAAGCATTCGACCAGCTCTTGGTTTTAGCTCAGATCATGATCTCATGGTTCATGAGTTCAAGCCTCACATCAGGCTCTGTGCTGACTGTGCAGAGCCTGCTTGGGATTCTCTCTTTCCTTCTGTCTTTGCTCCTATCCCACTATCTCTTCCTCTGTATCTCTCAAGATAAATAAATACGTGTAAAAAAAAAAAAAGAAAAGAAAATGGAGAGGTAATTTTAAAGATGATTCTGAATCCTCTGATCCTAAGGATCTAGTTTTCTAAGGTCTCATTTCCTCCAATATCCAAAATCAGCCATAATGCAAATTGAACCCTGTTCAATAGGAAGCTTGTTTTCTCCTCAAAGCCATCCTTACCAGATATCTTACTCCATATCATTGCTCTGGGAAACCCCCAGGTCCCCCATCACTTCTGGCCATTCTGTAATTGTCTCTCAATGAAGCTACTGCTCTCTTTAATTCATTTTGGTTTCAATGCCTGCACATGGGTCACTTCTTTAGTCTCTCAAGCATGTGTAAATTGCTAATAAAATGTAAGAATGAAGCCAAAATGGAAAAGGACATTTAAAAATTAATATGACATGCCACTGGCACAAAACTCACTGCCTCAAGTTTTGTATTATGTCCTTTATTATGTCCTTACACAGAAAATTCTACAAAAACTCGCCCTTCTGCAATCCAACCTGCCATCCTAGCCTTTGGGCTTACAGGCTCCAGAGACCAACTTAAGCTGGTCTTCTCACCTACTGAATATCATCATATACTGTGTCCCCACTCTTGGACCTTAGAAGGGAGAAATATCTCAGGGCTTTATTTGGATTTCTCATCATACTGCCACTAAGATTCCAAATGTACTTACTATATTCAATAACTATTTGTTTAATTGAATCCATAGTGTCCATAGGCAATTTCACATTTTTATAAAGAAAGGGTAAAGTAGGAAAATACTAATATCTCATGATTAAATTCATAGTATACATACCTACAATCTCAGCTATAGACACATTCCCTTAGTCACGCACACATACACAAAAAAATGGCGTTCATCTTAGACTCTGACCTGTCTCCCACTCAACGTTTTTAGTTTAATATAAAATCCTGTCCGTTTGGCTATTTAAACTATTATCATTGTCCCATAGATTGTTGCAGTTTTAACTAGTCTCTCTCCATCCATCTCAATCTCTCCATCCATCCTTCATATTATTATCAGATATGTTTTAAAAAAAAACATAAATAAAATTACAATACTTCCTTATTTATAGTCTGTCAACAAAACAAAGTTCAAACTCCTTCACATGTTCTACAAGATTGATCAAGACTTGGTCCCTGTTTACTTCCCTAGCTTAATCTGCTCCTTCCTCTTCCTTGTCTCAAACACGATGCTCTATTAACTACTTGCAGTTAGGGAGCTGTGGAAGGGATGGGAAACTAAAGCAGATGTGTCCATCCAAAAGGGACCAGGATACTAGGCCCCAGCAAGCCATTGCTAGGAAGAAAACTAAATCCAGTATTGACAAATCTGATTTTCTGAAGTAGGCCTCAAATCTAGATTATTGTGTGTGATATCCCAAGTTTTAAACATTGCATGTAATTCAGAGAAGTTTGTAAAATACTCCTCTGCAAACCAAACTATACATATACATGGATCAGACTCCATGCATGGACTGAGAGTTTGTGAGTTCTGAACTAACATTTGTTCTGATGTAAGGACAAACTCTAGTATCTACTAAAGTATCTGATACACAGTGGCCATCTATAAGGGATTTTTGCATGTGTGTAGAATAAAATGAAATGTTAATAATACCTTGATTTAAAAGGTAGTTCAAAAATAATGTGACATGTTTGGGGACTTTAAAAGTAAAAAAAGATAATACACTAATTCGTTATATCCACTCAGAGCATATTTAAAAAAAAGTTTTTCTTCCTTTGACACCCCCACCCAACAAATATATTTCACACAATTGGCAGAAAATTGAGGTTGACATGTTACACTTCCTACCATTACTTAGCTACCCCCCCCACCTGTACTCCCCAGTTCCAGATTGAATAAAAAGAAAATTAAAGCAATAAAATCCATTTCATTACAACTGAACCCCTATAAATTATTTGTGCTCCATGAATGTAAACACATGGCAAGCTACAAGATTGTTAAAAGGCATGCACAATATTTACATAAATGGCCTTGTGATTTGGTTATAAATTATATGAATTACTCAAAGGAAAGGTGCTGTGTAAATGTGAAATAATAATGATGATGGACTATCCATTATTAACCTTATAAAAAGAAAATGAAATATTTTGTGTATAGTTAGCACATAAGCAAATTTTTTTACTAGAAACAATTAAACAGCAAATAAAATATGCTTATGTGCTGGAAATGGACAGCTGGATTTATGCCATTCTTGCAATATCTCCATCTCAAGCCATATGGCTCTTGCTCATTAATGCAATTTTTAAAGAAAGTCTCACTTGAGAGCAAGTCTGAAGTATGATAAATAAACAAAAGCTTATGATATCATTGTCCCTCTTTTGCATCTTAAGTGTTTTTATTCAATTTATGTCAGCAGTAGGGTTATACCGAGCAACATGTTTCTAGACAATGTGACAAGTACACATCCTCTTTAATTTACCTGATCTAGGGATTACGTTTCTCTTTACTAACAGAGTGACTTAGACCAATGAGGCTAACCACAGTTGATGAAGAGGGCAGTAGCACAGCAGTATTTGCAGACATTCCAGCGACAATATTTAATTTAGTTCAAGTATCTACATTGTTCCAGCCCATACAGAGATTAATTTAAAAATCTTGCTATTCAAGAAAACCTCTCGAATTTTAAGGGTTATAGATTTTTATTTAATTCTTGGACAACAAATTTTGAAATATAGACTGCTCTGGAGGGTTTGTTCAAAGATAGCCAGCTCTTCTTTTAAAAAAAAGATTTAGTCAGAGGAGAATGTTAAGAAGCCGTTTAGAAGTCACATGTAAGGAGAGGAATATCTCTGTGAAAACTGCTGTGCCAAATTCTGCATAGACAGAACATTTTCTCACCTTCAATAGCTTTATCTTTGAAGAAACATATATATTTTCTTCCCAGTGTACTATGGCAGTGTATTTTGACTAAGTAGGTGGTCATTTAATGGTAATGAGAAAAATGAGAAGCTGAAACATATAAAAATATGTTTGATGATATTGAATACTATAGAAGGAAAATGTCTGTGGTCAAGTTTATCCTAAAATTTGTGGATTGCATAATTTTGATCTAGACAGATGGCAAAGCATGTACAGATTTTAAGGGACAGATCTTACCATTCTCCTTATTTGTCAAATACCCATTAAACTATCAGAAAGAAAAAAAAAAAACCTTCAACACCATAGGAAAAAATCTATTGTGTTCTATATTTTTGAAGGCATTTTAACATTATTTAAGAAAGGATGTAACAATATTCAACTTGGGGGTTCTCCAGACTTTGTCTTGGGTAGTATATCCAGCCAAAACCCACAGAAGTGGGTATCAGCAGAATCAGCCCCAACCTCCTGATTGATAGTCACAACACATAATACAAAGGTTGACTTTGGATGGAGCTGCCCTTTAAAGAATCCACTGGATGGATGAAAGAGTAAACTGCTAAGTGTATAATCCTTCACCTCAATTCTTAGAAGGTATTGTAAGATAATCCCCAACAAGCTGTAACATTAACCGAAGCTGGAACAATAAATAGAAGGAGATAAATTAAGACAATATCTCAAGGTGTTGTACTTTTCAGCTCCCAAAATTTAGAAATGATTTCCCTGGATAATCTTCCTCAGAGTGAGCAATCACTGTAGGCTTGGAACTCGCCCACTAACTTCAGCTTTCCTCCCTCACTACCAATTAGTCTTTCACCAACATGGCTGCCAGCAACTTCCCACTGGGGATAAACTCTGAGTGACTGAACAAGCACTTCGGAGCAGCTTTCCATAGACCCTTCTCTAAGAACTAGCACAATGATTACAAGAAAAAAATAACAACTAGTGCAGAAGGGAGGCCCAGCAATCATTTCAATAGTTGGACTCTCATGAGAAAATTCTATATTAAAAAAGGTTTCCTTGAGCACTTTTTATTACTGTAATATTTGCTTTTTCATAAGTGCCATCTATATCTATGTTTGTTTTACTTTTTCCTTCATCATTTATTTACATGGGGTCTTCTAAAATGTGTCACAATTCGTGTAAAGCATTAAGCAAGCACCCTAGCCTATGTGCCAGCCATTCTCAGGCTGCAGAGAGTGAACAGATGCTGAGGGCTCTGTGAAGTGCTCTAGCATAAATTTTCATTTGGGGTGGGAAAAGCTGTGGGAAATTGAGTCAACACAGGGTGCACAGTAATGTTCGATGCTGGACGATGATATAATTGGTCCTCTGTTCATGTTTCAACCAGAAATGTCGTATCAGCAAAACAATATCAATTATCTTATATTTTTGTTTAAATTTTATTATGTTCATCGTATGTTTTAAATATTGAGTCTGTACATTTCCTTGGATTTTATATTTGTATAACAGCTATTAGCATGCAGGGTCTTATCTATTTTATGTTTGAACATATTTAAACTTTTTTTTTAATGTTTGTTTTTGAGAGAGAAACACAGCACAAGGGGAGGAGGGGCAGAGAGAGGGAGACACAGAATCTGAAGCAGGCTCCAGGCTCCAAGATGTCAGCACAGACCCCAACATGGGCCTGAACTCATGAGCTGTGAGATCATGACCAGAGTCAAAGTTGGACGCTTAACCTACTGAGCCACCCAGATGCCCCAAACATGTTTAACTAACATTGTGTTAAAATCGAATTAAGTCAGTATAGGGTTCTGTAAGAATTTGGAGAGGGTACTCCAAAAGGAGTACAAACAGTAAGAAGGTTTAAAACCCAGGCATATCAAATAATAGAATCAACTTTTATGGCTACAAAAAATCAACTCAGACCTCAAGGGACTAAATCAGAATGATCCATCAGTTATGTAATCCTGCATACTCACAGATCACAGGTAAGAAAAATATCAGAAAATCTGTAAGGATTTCCCACTGTACAACTCTTAATTACTTTTAAACTATTGGAATTCATGCAGCTGAAGTCCCAGAAAAAAAAATCCTGTGTCTACTCTATAGATAATAAAAACAGCCTCTGAGTTTTGTCTTTTCAGATACTGGTCACAGCAAATAAGACAAGTATGCCACCTTCCTTCAGTACATCAGTCAAAATGTGATTCCACTAAATACAGCTTTCAGACTCACACCTACCCAAACCCAGGAATTGTGTTTGGTGTCCCAAAAGACCACACAAAATATTTCATTCTTGCTGGCCATAGAATTGACCTGGTTTGTCTGTTTCTAGACATTTTCTTCAGTACATGTCATTTTACTTTATTTTTGGCTCTTTTCTTCCTATTGGTAGAAATGAGTCTTGCTATCTGCCAAATCAGTAAGCAAGTCATATTCCCCATAATTCTATAGCACGTTAAACAACAATACTTGCAAGATAAAAAATGCCCTCTTGGGCCAATGTTTTCCAAAGAAAAGAGAGAAAAGACTTATCTTTGTTTCACTCATCTTTCTTCTTAACTGACTTAGCCTTGCAGAAAGGAACTTGTTTCCTTGATCATAGATCCAGTGTGAGCCAGATAAACTTACTTTAGATGACGAATGTTATTTTTATTTGAGGAGTACCACCTGGGCAGGGCTATGCTGATTTATTAAATCCACGAGAAATTTTTGGGTATCACTGTCCTCTTGGCTGCAAAAGATGTCTAGGGATATCTTAGCTAAACACTAAGCTAGACTCAATTTCTAGCTGGCAAGTAAATATATCATGTAAGAGTTTGTTATGTGACATAGTAAAATATATAGATTCAAGTTATGAAATTGACCATTGGGTTACCTTACTGGTGAAATGTAATTGGTGAAAGCATGGTGAAGAAGGGGGACCTATAGTTTACAGATTTATTTAATTTGGCTGAACCAATTTTTACAACAATTTATATTTGAAAATCCTTACCCAGAGCACTCAAAGCTCACCACTTCCTACTGTCTTATAGCAGGCCAGCTGTGCTCATTTATGTTGCCTACCCAATACTTGAAGGCAATACTTCGCTAGGTAATCCCTCGATAGCCTTTAAAAATTCTCTCTGTCACAGTTTATGGGGCCCGCTGATATCCGAAATACTTTCTATGCCTAACAATCCTCTTTACTATTTCAGATTGGTATAATATTCAAAGTGCATTAAGTCCTTAGGGGATTTTATGGGAAAGGTCAGCTGTAAGAGCCGATTATTGCTCATTATTATTAAGACTCCTTTGTTCCATACAATCCCTTCATACAGTTGGGGAACACCCCTCAAGGGATGAGTTTATCTCTGTGTACTTTTGTAATAAAAGCAGTATTCATTTGCGGTCTTTGCCTTATTTTAATTCCTTCCTAGTCAAAGAAAGCCTGTTTTTCTGGTTAATGCTTTTAAATTATTACTTTAAAATATATCCCTTCTGAGACATATGAGATTTATTTTTACCTGTTAACCTCTAAACTTATAGGGACTCTGACCCAAATACACATTCAATCCCCTGGCTTACATTTTTCTTAAATTTGGCTCTCAGTACTAGGCACCAATTCCTGGTCTAAATGACTAAATTATTACTTTAAACAATGCTTTTAGTGGTACCTGGGTGGCTCAATCTGTTGGGTGTCCGACTTTGGCTCAGGTCATTTTCTCACAGTTTGTGGATTTGAGCCCCGTGTCTGGCTTTGTGCTGACAGCTCAGAGCCTGGAGCCTGCTTCAGATTCTGTGTCTCCCTCTCTCTCTGCTCCTCCTCTGCTCACATTCTGTTTCTCTCTCTCTCAAGAATAAATAAACATTAAAAATTTTTTTAAATGGTTTTTAAAAATTATATACTTAAGGGCATCTGGGTGGCTCAGTTGGTTAAGTGTGAACCCTTGTTTAGGCTCAGGTCATGATCTAATGGTTTTAGAGTTTGAGTCCCATATCAGGCTTTGCACTGACAACCCAGAGCCTGCTTGAGATTCTCTTTCTCCTTCTCTCTCTGCCCCTGCCCCACCTGTACCCCCCCCCCACTTTCTCTCTCTCTCTCAAAATAAATAAATAAACTTAAAAAATAAAAATCACATAATCATGATCAACCTTTTAAAAAAAAGCTCACCCTTGAAATTACTGTATTCAATTATAAAGCATCATTTTCCTTTACTGAGAATCATACCTATCTTCATATAATGTATAGTTTCTTCTTTCAACAGAAAAAACATTTTGTTCTGTTAAACTTGCGATGATATGATTATGAAAAATCACTGACTTTGAACACCAGAATAATGAATCAGCAAAGGGAGTCTGAAGAAGAAGTGTGTTTTAACAGTCTAAATACCAAATTGTCTTTATCCTGCCAACTTCAAGGTGAAGACATCCTACAAATGGAAACTACAATCTTGTGAGCTGATCAATGAGCCCTATCACTTTAGAACAAAAATATTTTCAGCTGTGAAAGTAACTGACATGGTACATGTAAGATACAGAGAAAGTCTCTGAAGAAAAGAATCACAGTCATGTATAAGGGAAATTGATTTCCATGATGATAGAACCAGCCTTAAAATTCTCCTCTTCTGCCTAGTATTCAGAAAGATGGGGTAAAAAAAGTATTATTCAATCCTTAACAATGATGAGGTAGAAACTACAAAATCCTAGCTTTAGTTGACCAACCAAAGAATCAATAGGCCAGGCAACCAAGTTGGCAGAACTCCAAAGAGGAATGAGCTTCTCCAAAGACAAACAGAACACATCGACTGCTTCACTTGTGAGAAACTATGAAATCAAGAGTTGTCATCACACCAAAGCGATATTAGAGGAAATCAGTTATAATTTTCACAAATGGTTGGACAGTATAGGCTCATGTGTTTGTCTGGAAGAGCTGAGGACTCTCGACATTGTTGGTTTCTTGTTGTACTCACTAGCAAGTTGTTTTTTTTTTTTTTTTTTAATCTGTTTTTGTTTTTCCATGAATCTCCACTGGGTGCTCCCGAGAAAAAATGGAGCAGAGCAATTCAGAGAGAACCCATGGGCACCACAGACCTGGAGGTGATTAGCAGATGCCTGCCCCCCTCTCTCACCTTAAGCAAAGCCTTGAAACCATTAAAGAGGGTGGAAGAAAACCCATTGTCTTTAAGGAACAGAAAAAGATCTACTGTGGCCAAGGCTAAAGTAGAAAAAAATATCTTTCTATGCTTGCGGGAGGGGCAGAAAAACATCTAGTCCCAAGGATTTTGTTCCAGTATCAAGCAGAGGTTATCTGTTAGCACTTAAGAAGGGGAGAAAACGTTGTCCAGAGATTAACCACAGAAATAAGGCAGCATTTGACCGCCATGGGCAGTAGAGGCAGGAATACTGAGAAAACCCAAACCCTAAGTCCCAGTGCACAGGGCTATCTAAGATCAGGACAACAGGAATCTATTACCATTCCTCCAGTGAGTGACAGACAATGGTGTCTACCTGGGGAGGGGCCACAACATGGAAAAAAAACAAAAAAACATGCAAGGGTGCAGAAATGGCTGCCAGCTGAGAGTGGAATACTAACCCTCAGAATGCCCACTGGCAGCACAGCCGTCACTCTAAGTGCAAGAAATGGCAGCCCGCAACTAGAGGAATTGGGATCTTATGAGACACTGAAAGAAAAAACCCTAAGGGCTATGGACTGAATGTTTGTTTCCTCCCAAAACTCATATGTTGAAATCCTAATCTTCAGTGAGAGAGTATTTGAAAATAGAGCCTTTGGAAGTTGATTAGGTCATGAGAGCTGAGACTTCCTGAATAGAATGAATGCACCTAGAAAAGATACCCCAGGGAGATCCTGTGACCCTTCTGCCATGTGAGAACATAATAAAAAAACACTGCCAGTGAACCAGGAGGTGGGCTGTCACCAACACCAAACCTGCTAAGCACTTTGATCTTGGATTATTCCAACCTCTGAAACTGTGATAAGTAAATTTCTGTTGTTGGGGAGCTTGGGTGGCTCAGTCAGTTAAGTGTCCAACTTTGGCTCAGGTCATGATCTCATGGTTCCTGGGTTTGAGCCCCACATCAGTTTTGTGCTGACAGCCCAGAGCCTAGAGCCTACTTCAAATACTTTCTCTCTCTGCTCCCTATGCCCCTCCCCCACTCACGCTCTGTCTCTCTCTCAAAAATAAATAAACATTTAAAAAGGGAGTTTTTTCACAGTTTTCACAGCTCCAGAGTTGGAGCCCCGGATCCAACTCTGTGCTGACAACTCAGAGTCTGGAGTCTACTTGGATTCTGTGTCTCACTCTCTCTCTGCCCCTTCTTGTTCATGTGCTCTCTCTCTCTCTCTCTCTCTCTCTCTCTATCTCAAAAATAAACATTAAAAAAAAAGAGTATCCGTTAAGAAAATAAAAATAAATTTCTGGTGTTTATAAGCTGCTTCCTCCTCCTCTGCCATTTCCATAGCATTTCTGTTATAACAGTCTGAACAGACTGAAACACCAAATTCAGCACAATCCTTAACAGGATTAACCCAATCCCAATCCCTCACAAAATTGACCAGATACAAGAAGAAAAGTGCCCATTTCTGGGTATAAATAATACTTACATCAATTTCAATTGTTTTATACTTGATGTTTTACATTCAAATAAAAATTATGAGAAATACTAATATGGAAGAAAAAGCAAACTACTGTTAAGAGATAAGAAAACCAAGACTTAGAACCACTCTCAGAAATGGCCCAGATGTGCAAACCGTCTCATTAGTGCAAAATAGTTATTAGTGCAAAATAACTTATTAATGTTAACATGTCAAATGGAGAAGGCAAGCATCATACATAAGCAGAAGAGAGTTTTTAGAAAAGAGATGAGAACTATTATCAAGAATCAGTTGAAAATACTAGGAACAGAAAACATTTTATCACTCTGATAGTTTTATCAGTAGACTTGACATGACTTAGGAATCATTGAACCTGAACAAGGATCAATATAAATTATTCTCACTGAAGCAAAAATGATGGAAAAGAGTGAAAAAACAGAACAGAGCATCCCACTGTTGGATGCTATCGAGTGGTCTAATATATGTGTAACTGGAGTCATAGAGGAGATGACCAAGAACAGAACAGAAGCAATATTTGAAGAGACAAAGGCCAAATTGTGTTTTAATTATGAAATACATCCAACCACAACTCCAAGAAACTTGGAGAAGTGCAAGAAGGACTAAATTAAAAACAAAACAAAACAAAATTAAAACAAAACACAATATACATCACATATGATAGTCAAATTGCAGTAAACCATAGATAAAGAAAAAATCTTGAAGGTGGACAAGAAACAAAAAGAACATATTACAGACAAAACAACAAAGGTAAGAATTAAAGCGGACTACTTGTCAGCAACAAAGCAAAGCAAAAGACAACAGAGTGGCATCTTTAAATTATTGAAAGAAAAAAACCCTGTCAACCCAGAATCCTAAACCTAGTGAAAATATCTTTCAAAAAAATGAAAGCAAAAATGAACATTAAAGAAAACAAAATCTTAGAAATATGTCATTGCCAAGAGACTTGAACTAAAAGAAATGTTAAAGAATGTCCGTTCAGGTGAAAAGTATAATATTAGACCAGAACTTGAGTCTACACAAAGAAATAAAGATCCCTGAAAAAGGAAAAATAAAGTTAAATAAAAATTGTTTTTCTTATTTTTAATTGCAACAAAAACAATTAACTCTCGAAGGTAATTGTATTAATATTCTATTGTGGGGTTTATGAAATAAGTTAGGGGTGCCTGGGTGCTCAGTCAGTTAAGCATCAGACTTCAGCTCAGGTCATAGTCTCAGGGTTCGTGAGTTCGAGCCCCACGTCAGGCTCTGTGCTGACAGCTCAGAACATGGAGCCTGATTCAGATTCTGTGTCTCTGTCTCTACCCCTCCACGGCTCACACTCTGTCTCTCAAAAATGAATAATGTTTAAAAAATTATAAATCCTGAATATAGGCAGTGATAAGTGATATGATGACTATTGTAACCTGTAGGGCAATTACACCCCACCCCCCTGCCATTTTTCAAGCATTACAACTTGTTTAGATTATCTGAAATGAACAGACATTTTAGTTGTATATAGTCAACAAGAAGTTTGAATTAAGAGGTACTGCCAAGATCATGGTAGCTGGAATTTTAGCCCTTAAGATCCAGGGCTTAATAAATTAAAGATAAACTAGAGTGAAAAGCCAGGACTTGGAGATTATATAGAGCCACTTTGGGATTTTCAGTTGATTGGGGGCACTTGGGTGGCTCAGTCGGTTAAGTGTCTGACTTCAGCTAAGGTCATGATCTCACAGTTTGTGGATTTGAGCTGCGTGTTGGGCTCTGTGCTGACAGCTCAGAGCCTGGAACCTGCTTCGGATTCTGTGTCTCCCTTTGTCTCTGTCCCTCTTCCCACTCATGCTCTGTCTTTCTGTCTCTCAAAAATAAATAAACATTAAATTTTTTTTTTTTAAAGAAATTTTCAGTTGATGTTGAGAGATCTCAACCATTAGGAGAGTTTTTCTCAAGCCACATACAGGAAATGACTACCATGCAGAAATTCGGTATTCAGTAGGGTAGAACTGTCGCAAGAACTAGAAGCCACTCCTCAGGTTTTCTTTATTTTTGGATACCCCAGGTGTCTGGCCAAGTATAGAGACCCACAGTGGTGAAAAAGATAAGACCATTTCCTGTATTCATGGAGCTTACATTATGAATAAATGTAAGGGGAAGCAAGAGTAAACAGGTAAACACAGGCAGATATATTGCAATTCGATATGAAAATAAGCGTGATGGAGTCAAAGAAATGGGAATATCAGAAAGTGTCCCTCACCACTGGGCAACACAAGCTGGTGCAATCAGAGAGGACATTTCTGACAATGGAATATTTGGGCCGGCTGGAGTGATTAGAAGGAGGTGATCCTACCCTCTAAGAAGAACAAATATTAAATGAAAGTCCCTGAGCTAAGGACTTTGGAGCAGAGAAGACTGACAAGTGGCTATAGATACAGATAGAAGGCACATTCTGCAGGGACTTAAAAACCATGCCTTCAAATATTATTTTAATTGAGATGGAAAAAACTATTAGAGTGTTTTAGGGAGAGGTAACACACGATTAATATTTTAAACAAGTAAAGCCAGAAGCCATAATAATGCTACATAAAGACTGCTGGTCTCAAATTTTAGTGATAGTGAATTTACATATGAGGTCCAATGAATAGTAAAAGTGTTAACACTTCCACTAGTCCCTCTATTACTGCTCCTATCACTTATTAAGTGTTTATTATGTACTAAGAACTTTGCAGAGAGTTTTTCATGCATTATATTTAGACTTTACAACAATCCTGATAGGAAACTGAGCCTTAGCTCAGTTAATTGCCATATGGTCATACAGTGTGTAAGTTTATTACTGCTGCTGTAAAAAATGACCACAAGCTGAGTGGATTAACACACTCTATTATTTTATACCTCTGAAGGTCAGAAGTAAAATGTGTCCACAGGGCTGCATTCATTCTAAAAGCTTGAGGGAAAACTACTTTCCTCTCCTTTTCCAGCTTCTAGAAGCTGCCAACATTGACTGGCCATAAATCATTCTCTCATCTTCAATGCATAACACCCTAATTTTTGAGTTTCTCTTCCATCTATATGTCTTCTCTTGGACTCTAACTCTACTGTCTTTCTCTTTTTAGAACCCTCTAAATTACATTGGACCCACCCAGATAATCCAGGATAATCTCTCCAACTCAAGATCCTAAATTTAATCACATGCAAAGTCCCTTAGTCACATAAAGTAATATTTTCACAGGTTCTGAAGATTAGGATGTGTATGTCTTTAGAGGCTCATTATTAGCTTACACGTAGCTGGAATTCAGGTCCCCCATCCTTTGGGTATAAAAGAAAGGTTATTACAAAGTGAATGAATCTCTGAGCAAAAGATAAGGAAATGCATTCATTTGTCAGGATGAACTGGAAAGGATGATGTGTAGATGCAGAGTAAAAATAAAACCTGGCCAGGAGCCCCCATGTATGGCTCAGATTGGCATTACCAGAGGAAAAGAAGAATCAACATTTATTGTACTGTCTACTCTGTGCCAGACCCAATAAATATGCCCTAAATGCACATTGTCTCATATAAGTCTCATAGCCAATATGTAAAATACATATTAGAGTCCCAGTTTTAAAGAGAGGAAACCTGAACTCCGTCAATACAAGTTAAAGAGGCAGTGGGTCAGTATCTGTATCTGACTCAGATTCCAAAGCTTTTGTTGTATCATTTTTTTAAAATCCAAAATATCAAAAAGGAATTTTAAAGAAAATCTGTCAAACTGGAATACTGGACTAGGAGGCAGGTTGGGAAAACGTGTCATTTTGAAAAAGGGCTAAAAGAATTGGGGATGATCAGGGCACCTGGGTGGCTCAGTCAGTTAAGCATCGGATTTAGGTTTGTGAGTTCGAGCCCCACATTGGGCCTTGCACTGACAGCTCAGAGCCTGGAACCTGCTCAGATTCTGTGTCTCTTTCTCTCTCTCTGCACCTCCCCTTCATGTGCTCTGTCTCTGTCTCAAAAAAATATACATTAAAAAAAAAGTCTAAGTAAAGGAGAATTTTTTAAAAGGGGGGGAATGATTAACTTCAAAGAAAGAAAACCTTGGGGCTCCTGAGTGACTCAGTCAGTTAAGCATCTGACTTCAGCTCAAGTCATGATCTCACCATTCATGAGTTCAAGCCCTACACTGGGCTCTGTGCTGACAGCTCAGAGCCTGGAGCCTGCTTCGAAATCCGTGAGTATGTCTCTCTCTCTCTGTATCTTCCCTGCTCATTCTCTCTCTCACTCTCTCTCTTTCTCTCAAAAAAAAAAAAAGAACATTAGTTTTTTATTTATTTATTTATTTATTTATTTAATTTTTTTTAAATTTATTTCTAAGAGAGAGAGAGAGAGAACGTGAGCAGGGGAGGGTCAGAGAGAGAGGGAGATACAGACTGAAATAGGCTCCAGGCTCTGAGCTGGTAGTCAGCACGGAGCCCGATGCGGGGCTCGAACCCACCAACCGCGAGATCATGACCTAAGCGAAAGTCGGACGCTTAACCGACTAAGCCACCCAGGCGCTCCAGAACATTAGTTTTTTAAACAAAAAAAAAAAGAGAGAGAGAGAAAACCTCAAGAAAAAATGATAACGTGTGATGTCATGTGGAGAAGTGCTAGGTGTAGTATGCAAAACTTAGAGAAAAGTCATACAAGCAGTATGGATTTGAGGTATTTGAATTGCATTGAATTGCATTGCTAAAACTCAGAAGCCTCTAGACTAAACTAGATTTTTTCCACAACAGTGTAGTTAAGAACTTGGGCTCTGGAGCTAGAGTCCCTCTGTTTGCTAGCCCTATTATATATTAGTCATGTCCTTAGGCAAGATATTTAACTTCCATGTGCCTGATTCCTTAGCTGTACATTAGGACAAAAGTAGTACCTTACCTTGGAGGTTTGTTATAAGCATTTAATGAACTAACAAAGCGTTTCTGAAAGTTTCTAGCAACAATAAGTGCTCAAAAGATGTCATTTATCATTATGCCTGTAAAAAATTGAAGTAATGAAGTGCGTACTAGTTACAAGGGAAGTTCTGGACATGTGGGGTTGGAAGGTATGTATTACTAGAAATATCAAACCAAAGTTGAACAGTCGCATGTAAATGATGTTTACAGGAAGATTCTTGTGTTGTGTAGAAAGTTAAGAGAAAACACCTTTTGCCAAACTGTGTTCCATGAAGTGCTAGTAAAATGAGATACTAAAACATGTTCCATGGGTTGGGAGTAAGGATAAGGAAATTGGTTAAGTAAGTTTCAGAAATACTATAAATCATATTCTTGATTTGGGAATTCACAATATGTATTAGCATATGAAAGCTCTGAGAAGTCCTACCAGAAAAAAAAGCTGCAAAACTTTTAAAACTCTGCTTTTCAACTGTGTGTGTGTGTGTGTGTGTGTGTGTGTGTGTGTGTGTAATGCTTATTAATATCTAGTAAAGTCTTCTTTGGAGTATAGTTTGTGAAATGTAAAATTAATAGACTAGATAATCTGAAGTACCTTCTGCCTCCAAGCTATTACAATTCTAGGTTTATATAATGCAACTCCAAATGTGTTAAAATAACATGCTCTACAATGATGTAAGCTCTCAGGATAGAACTCTATTTCACTATAGACTTAGGAAATGCTACCTGCATATAATTCTGTTTCACAATATACCTAAGATACACTGCAATCCTTCAAATACTTATGCACATATCATTTTAAATTTTCAAGTAAGAATATTCCTAAATAGCAACTTCCTTTGACACGGTACTTTTGGATTCTGAGCAGCTGACTTGGTTTTTACTACCAGTCTCAACAATTATCACCTTATAATTCAGGATCAGCCATAAATAGATAATCATATACTCACTGGCAAATGACCAGATACATAAAATTCTGACCAGAAATGTTATACACTGCTTCAAAAAATTTAAGAAATATATTGTGTAAGACACATGAAAATGTTTTGCAAAGTATAACTTTAAACTGTTCATCTGCTCAAGGGTAAAATAGCATATTTTTAAAAATCATATACTGGACATGTCAGGTCTTTTTCATGTATTGACCAAGAGAATTCGTAGTTTACAACATAGGCATTGACACACAGTAGGTATGCTCCCAGTCTCTTAACAGCACTGTGAGGCACGCATTATAATCTCCATTTTACAGTTTCAGAGAGCTAGGTTCTTCATTTGCTCACTATACGGTAGCCATTTGACCTTCTCTCCCACCTCAAGCTCTCAGACCTTCTTCTAGGTCTTTATGTCTGCTGTATCCTCTGCCTGAAAGTCTTTACTCCTGGCCTTAGCTCACTTCATCTTTTCTCTTAGGTCTCAGTTCACCATCACCTCCTCAAAGAATCTTCCCCTGATTACTGTTATCTGAAAGTGCCAATGCTCTCATTTAGCAACTCAATATTCTTTGCATTTATTACTATCTAAGACTATATTATTATTTTTTTGTAGTTTACAAATTATATGGACCACGCTATCATATATAATTAATAGAGCTGAGTTCTTGTCTGAAATGGTTCATTGGCTATATTCTCTATTCCTAGAACAATGCTTGGCACATAGTTGATTCTCAATACTCTTTTAGTTAATAAAGTTACGTCTTCCCACTTTGATTAAAAGAAGCAAAAACAAAATAAAAACAAAACAAAAAACAAAAAAAACCCCTCTTTCCATACAAAGCTTATTTTAGTTTCAGTATACTTCAGATTCACTAACAAAGGAAAATTATTTTTTTAACTTTGTTTTCCTAATTACTGATAAGGATGGTGCATACATGACAATAATAAAACTGCTCAAGAAGTTTTGGTAGACTCAGGTCTCATAGCCATAAATGGTATTAAATACAAAAAGAAAAATTGGAGCCTGTCCAAGTAACTGACAACACAATGCAATATGATGGAAAACAACTGTCAAGTGAGATCACTAATCATGTAAAAAACGTTCTGATAAAAATGATCTTGGGCAAACTGCTCAAAGAGTACACAAATCTGTTGATAACATTTGTCAGGCCTGAATAAAATATGCTATATGTATTTTCTGATGGAAGGATCATCTGAGTTGAATCAGAGGAATGTATGTGAATAGCGCTCTGAAAAAATTGTCATTATACTGCCTCAGTACTTATTACTTCCAGTAGACCCTAACCTCCGATGAGTTTTAGCTCATTTTAACCTGCATTTCTCTGATGATTAGTGATATTGCTCACTATACTGTAGCCATTTGACCTTCTCTAATACCTCAAGCTTTCACCTTCTTCCAGGTCTTTATGTCCGCCACATCCTCTGTGTCTTTTCATGTTTTTCTTCTTTTGACAAATGTCTATTCAAATGTTTTGTCCATTTTTAACTGGATTGTTTGTTTTGTTATTGCATTGTATGACTTTTTAAAAAATGTATTTTGGATATTAGCCCCTTATCACATATATGTCTTGCAAATATTCCGCTCCACCCACTCAGTAGGCTGCCTTTTCATTTTGTTGATGGTTTCCTTTGTTGTGCAATATCTTTTTAGTTTGATGTAGTCCCAGCAGATTATTTTTGCTTTTGCTTTTGGTGTCAGATTTAAAAAAATCATCACCAAGACCTGTGTCTTGCTGTCCATATTTTCTTTTAAGAGTTTTGTGGTTTCAGGTATTATGTTCAAGTCTTTAATTCATTTTGACTTAGTTCTGTATATGTATAAGATAAGAGTCCAGTTTCATTCTTTTGCATGTGTCTGTCCAATTTTCCTGACACCATTTATTGAAGGGACTATCCCTTCCCATTATAAATTCTTGGCTCCTTTATTTTAATTTACCATATATGTGTGGGTTTATTTCTGGACTCTCTTTTCTGCTCCACTATGTATCTGTTTTTATGCCAGCACCATACTATTTTGATTACTATCACTTTGTAGTATAGTTTAAACACAGGGAGTGTGATGCTTCCAACTTTGTTCTTCTCAAGATTGCTTTGGCTATCCAGGGTCTTTTGTGGTTCCAGACAGAGTTTAGGAATATTTGTCCTAGGTAAGAATAGAAAAAAATTGGTATTTTGATAGGATTTGTGTTGAATCTATAGGTTGCTTTGGATAGTATGGACATTTTGACGATACTGATTCTCTCAACCCATGAGCACAAAACATATTTCCACTTATTTGTGTCTTTTTCAATTTCTTTCATTAATGTCTTATAGTTTTCAATATCCTGGCTTTTACCTCTTTGGTTAAATTTTTTTCCTAGGTATTTTATTCTTTTTGTTGTAATTGAAAATAGGATTTTCTTAATTTTTCTTTCTTATTAATGTATAGAAATATAACAGATCTTTATGTATTGATATTGTATCCTACAACTTTACTGAATTTGCTTATTAGTTCTAACAATTCTTTGACGGAGTCTTTAGGGTTTTCTATATATAATATTATGTAATTTGCAAATAGTGATAGTTTTGCTCTTCCTTTCCAGTTTGAATGCTGTGTTGTCGTTTCTGCTTAATTACTCTGGCTAGGATATTCAGTACTATGCTAAATATCAGTGGCAAGAGGGAACATTTTTGTCTTGTTCCTAATCCTAGATGAAAAGTTTTCAGCTTTTCACCATTGATATGAGGTTCACTGTGGGCTTGTCCTAAATGGCTTTTATCATGTTGAGGTATGTTCCCTCTATATGTGCTTTATTGAAAAGTTTTTGGATGTTGAATATTTGTCCGATGCTTTTTTGGGGCATCTATTGAGTTGCTCTTATGATTTTTATTCTTTGTTTTTTAATGTAGTGAAAACTTATTTTCAACACATTCTTCTTATGAATATTCTTAATTAAATATGGACTTTTAACATAATTCCAGTAATAGCTTACTCAGATACTGTTCACTAAGATTAAGTCTGTTTCCACAGGCTAATGGCAAAATGGCTTCAAGAAATTTTGCAACTGTAATTTCCAAATGTACCAGGTAATATAAGATCTTACCATCCAATTGCTACTATGTAGATGGAGTAGGCAAAACAATTTGACCCAAAGAAACGTTTTTAAAGATTCTCATAGTTTTTCTAGCCTCATACATAGGAAAAGTCTTATTTTTCCCCCCCACAGACTAAAGAACTAGATATATTCCTTTATCCCTAAGGACAACAGTTCTGATCTGTACTCCCAATAATTAGGAAAAAGCCACTGGGTCAAAAGTAGAGGGTCTTTAGGTCTCATTTACTATAATATTCACCTTCTGCAGATATGGAAGCTAGATGTCAGACAAGTTATGCAACATGCTATGGCCCCACAGTGGTAGGAGGCAGACACAATAATACTCCAGTTGCCTTAACTCTTCCGTTAAACTCCTTGTCCACCACAGTTCATACCACCCTTCTCTGCAGGCCTAAGATTCTTCATGTCATGTCCACCTTCTTTACCTCCTCTTATTTCCCTTCTTTAACTATCTATGGAAGAAAAGATCCTTAAAATCAATTGAAATATTATTTTTTCATTCTAAGTTTACATTCACTTATAAAATCTCTCTTATAATTCTCACTCAGCTATGTTCAGTTTTAGTGCTTGACAATCATTGCCTAAATCACTGATAATCTTAAATTACTCTCTTACCACTCCACCAAACAGTTTTTGGTGTAAAGCTCAAGCCAATTTACATTGAATCTATCTGTGTAGTCTATTCTTCAAGGTCAGCTAAGGCACTTGTAATTTAAGCCCTCCCCCAGAAAGCACTTAAATGGCCTAACCATAACCTTGGAAAACATATGCTTAAATGCTGATAGAGGCATTTTGACTAACAGGTGCAGCTGAAATAAATGCCTTTATGAACTATATCCTACTATATCCTAGTAATGGACTTCCTGCATCTTAAGAGCTTCATTTGCCATTTCCATAATCATCATGCTACTAGTGTCATAAGAAATTAGTATGTGCTCATCTTGCTATCTGTCCTTTATAATTATTACATTATTGTTATAATAAACTAATGATTAAATTTAAAGAACAAGACCACAATGATTAAATGATTTCCACAGAGAAATGTTTAATAATTTCACAGAAACCAAAATTAGTCATTTTATAAAACTGAAGAGTGTTTGAGAAATAAATTGGTTTATTACCTTTTCCTCATAAAAAAATCACTTGGTTAATAGGGATTCATTGTGGGTGTTGATGATGCCTGAAGATGTCATAATCAAGACTGATTTAGACCAACATGGCCTGACTAAAGATGCATAAAAGCTATTAAAGACTGGCATTAATATATCACAATCTCTGGACCACTAAAAAAGAATTGCTTTGTGAGTAAGTGTTTAACTTTTTTTACTGACATAACCTCATTGCTGAAACATTAATTTTGAAATATGACATGTTTTACACTTACAAGTACTAACTCGGTAATCAAAAATCATCATAATAGAATCTACTAATAATCAAGAAAGTTCAACTAACACATATAAATTAGCTATTCCTCTACTACCAGTGGCTCCTATCAGTGACTCTTTAATAAAGAGATCTCAGTCACTGAAGTCAGACCAAAACTTGGATTCCAATTGGAGCAATACTACTTAATAGCTGTGTGATCTACTAGGACAACTTGCTTAACATACGTCAGTCTCAGTTATCTCACAAGCTACAGGAGAATAATATTTCCTACTTCTTAAGATTATTGTGAAAATAAAACATCTTTGACATTAACAGTACCTAATAAATGGTCAGCAAAGGATAGCCTATAGTATTAATAAAATGCTAATTTTATTAATTAACTCAGATTATATTAGAGTTACCATGATGGCATGCACAAAAAAAATATTTCTTTGGAGATTAGTCAGTTAAAAGTATGTAATACCTATATGTACATTTGTGTACAATGTAAATGATGATTGTGATGGAGAAATGCAGAAATGTCTTATAAATAGATATTTAAGATTAAATGTTTCTAAATAACTTATTGCCATTTATTAACGTTAATAACTTATTATCATTTGCTAATTTCAATAAAAGGCTTTCCTGTTCCTTGTCTTGATTCCTCCAGAAAAACATTACTGCTGTCAAGGCTGACTATAAGAATATTTATAACAAAATTATTCAGAAAATCCCAAACTGGAAACAATTCAAATACCCATCAACAGGAAAAAGGATAAACAAATCGTTACACACTTATATCCTAGAATGCTACACAGCAATAGAAAGTGAATGAATTACTGATACACACAACATAGATCTTAAACCCATTATGGGTGAACGATGCCATGCACAAAAAGGTACATAACATAATTCCATTCAATTGAAGTTTGAACACAGTAAGTGTTCTGTGGTGACTGAAGTTAAAATAGTGCTAGCTATCTAAACTATTTGAAAGGATTAACTCTTCAAGAGCACATAACAATCCTAACTTTTATGCCCATAATAACAGAGCTTCAACATGAAGTAAAAACTGACTTCTCAGAAACTGTGAAATCCAGAAGACATGAGAAATACTCAAAGTACAAAAGGAGGAAAAAGAAGTCAACTAGAATAGACTATCAACATTATTATTCTAAAAAGAAACTGAAAAGATTTTTGGGAGGAGTTAACAAAAAAATGAGAGACATTTTTGCCATTCAATATGAACTACAAAATAATGCTGAAGTAAACTCTTTAGTCTGAAGGAAAAGCAGGGAACCACAAGAAGGATTGGAGAGTACCAGAAATTATAAATATGTGATTAAAAATAAGCACTATATATTTTTTCTTAACTTCCTTAAAAATATATATGCTGAGAGCCAATTATAAAATATTGTATTAATGAATTGATAATGTGCATACGTGAACACAGTAACATTGGGGCATTAACTTTAAATAGAATGGGATAAATTTAAGAGGCATGTTTTAATTCTCAGCACAACTACTAAAAGAAAAAGCAAACAAATTGAGGTAAAGATACAATTAAGGAATTAAAATAGAAATATCTGATGAAAACAAAGAAAGTAGAAAGCAGAAACAAAGGGAGAACAAAAGAGATGAGACAAATAAAAATCAAAAGCAAAATGACAGGCTTAAATAAGCAATATCAAAAATTGTTTTATATATAAATGGAATAAAAATGCCAATCAAAAGTCACAGTTTGTCATAATCGGCTACATGTTACCTCAAAAGATAAAACTGCAAAGTCACAAATTATAAACATAAAATACTGGAGGGGCGCCCAGTAAGCTTAGTCGGTTGAGCATCAAACTTTTGATTTCAGCTGCGGTCATGATCTCATGGTTCATGAGTTGGAGCCCTGCATCAGGCTCTGCACTGACAGTACTGAGACTGCTTGGGATTCTCTCTCACCCTCTTTTTCTCTGCTCCACCCCTCCCCCCGACTCATGCCATTTTTCTCTCTCTCTCTCTAGATAAAGAAATAAACTTTAAAAAAATGTAGAAATTGGGGCACCTGGGTGGCTCAGTTGGTTGAGTGTCTGACTCTTGGTTTTGGCTCAGGTCATGATCTCACTGTTTCATGGGTTCAAGTTCCACATTAGGCTCTGCACTGATGGCACTGAGCCTGCTTAGGATTTTCCCTCTCTCTCTCTCTCTCTCTTTGCCTCTCCACTACTCATGTTGTCTCTCTCTCAAAATAAATGAATAAACTTAAAAATAAATTTATTAAAGATTAGATTTAAAGATTAAAGATTAGATCTTTAATAAGACAAATTTATTTATTAAAGATTGGAAAGCAAGAATGATAATATTAATATAAAAAATCAAAATTTGAAAACTAGATGTCACTACAGACAAGGAGAGTCTCTCATAATGATAAAGGAGTCAATACATCAGGAAGCTATAATAATTATACATATATATGTACCTCAAACAACTGAAAAACATATAAAACAAAAACTTACAGAAATAAAGGGAGAAATAAACAAATACACAATCATAACTGGAATTCTTAATACATCAGTTTTAGTAATTGATACAACATCTAGAGAAATAAAATCAGTGAGGTAGAGAATCTCTGAATGACACTAACATTATCATGTTAATCTAATTAACATCTATAGATCACTACACTTTAACTATTGCAGAATACACATTCTTCTCAAATGCAAGTCTAATTGGTACCAAGATAAACCACAGCAGGGCTATAAAGCAAGTCTCAATACATTTCAAGAGATTAAAGCTTTATCAGATATATTCTCCAACCACAAGAAATTAAATAAAGGCAACCAAAAACGTACCAAATATATAAAGATTAAGTCACCTCTTTGAATCCATGGATCAAAGAAATCACGAAGAATATTAGAAAATATTTTTAACCGAATGGTATTTAGAGAATCACATATCAAAAATTGTGGATACAGCTAAAGTAGTGCTTAGAGAGATATGTAAAACATTAGCTAATTATATTAGAAAACAAGAAAGGTATCATATACAATATCAAAGTTTTACCTTACTAAATTAGAAAAAGAATGAAAAATTAAAATAGGTGGAAAGAAGAAAACAAAACAATGGGGAGAAATAAGTGAAATACAAAACAGAGTAACAATAGAGAAAATTAATGAATTGCAAAATTCATCCTTTGACAAGATCAGTAAATTTAACCGACCTCTAGCCAGACTGACAAATAAGAAGGGGAGAGGAAACACAGATTACCAATATCGGGAATGAACTAGGGAAGACTATACACCCTACAGACATTAAAAGGCTAATAAGGGAACATTACAAACAACTTCATGCCAATAAACTATAAAATTTAGATGAAATAGACAAATTCCTTGAAAGATAAAAACTATAAAAGCTTCCTGAGTTAAAAAATAGAGAGGCTCTATTGGGTTCAATAGAGCCCTATGTCTATTACAGAATTGAACCTGTAGTTTAAAAATGTCCCCTTTCAGCCTTTTCGGCCTTTTCAGCTTCTCACAGGAGGCAGGCTCTGCCAACAGGGAAGGAGCCTATGGTTGCAGATAGGATAACATGCAGCCTGCCTCTCTCCCCCACAAAACCATCAACACCAAACCTCCCTGAAGTCTTTCTTCTGCCTCTCAAAGGCCCCGCCTGCCTGCACTGTGATGTAAATATTCAGGAAAATCAAAATGAACGGAAAGAAGAAACTTAACTGCTCTCTTCTCAAGCCCCAAATGGAATCCTATGATTTACTCATTCTATTTAAGTTAGGGTTCTCTCTTGCACCACTGCTTAATTCGTCTGGTACTTTGGTAGCAGTGGCTTGCCCTGTTGCTGTAACTTCCACAACTGCCCTCCATGCTCTTCCCTGTAATGGTTAGCACTGCCATCTGTGACGTTTGACTCCCAGGTTCAAATCACAGCCTCACCCCCTAACCTTTAGTTGTGTAACTCTAAGTAAGTTACTTGAACATTCTTGTTCCAGACTTCTCACATATAAAATAAGTATGGTTAGGGGCGCCTGGTTGGCTTAGTCGGTTAAGCGTTTGACTTTCGCTTAGGTCATGATCTCGTGGTTCGTGGGTTCGAGCCCCGCGTCGGGCTCTGTGCTGACTGCAAGTTCAGAGCCTGGAGCCTGTTTCAGTCTGTGACTCCCTCTCTCTCTGACCCTCTCCTGCTCACGCTCTCTCTCCCTCTCCTAGAAATAAATAAAAAATATTAAAAAAAAAATAAGTATGGTTAGCACTGTCAATACCATAGAGTTGTGAAGAGTAAATAACTTAAAACACATGAAGCATTTTGAATAGGAAGTACTCAGTACACATTAACTATCAGTACTATCATTATTATTATTATTTACATTATTATTCCTGATTAAGGGGGAAACACATCCTTGGTGATTTTGTGAGACCAACGGAAAGACAACGGTTAGTACAACTTAAGTTATTTTTGAAGCCAGTTAGCTAGATGGCTAACTAACAAATAAATAGCCTTTATTCCCACGGTGCTTTTTAATTTTCAAAGACACTTTGCATACCTTTTCTATTAAGTACCATTACAAAAATACTGCTTTCTTTTTTTAGCTGCTGGTAAAAAGTCTCTAACATACCAGGAAGTAATGTCCTAGCCAGCAGCTGACAGTATTCTTAACTGAGGAGTGTATTTTATGACTTCTTTATGGTGTTCTCTGAAAATTAACAAGGTGACTACATTAAAACGTTTATTAGTGTGTTTATGCTGTGGCACTCCTGTTAGACTTTCATTTAATTTCCAAGAGGGACAGTCATGGGAAGAAAAGTTCCACATAAACAGATAATGTAAGTGGGAAAGAAAACTGATATGAATTCTAATAGAATACAGATGTCCTGAGCACCGTGAAAATGTTGTCTCTGACACGATCGTAAAATGTTTGAGTCCAGAGGCTTCTCAAATTACAAAATGTTGGAGTTAGATCATACCTGCGAGGTTGTTTTGGTTTATTTCTCATTTCATAGGTGTGGAAAGAAAGTGAGACAAAGAGAAGTTTAATAACCTATTCAAAGTCGGATCTCAAAACAAGTTCTTGGGCCTCATGACTCACAGTGAAATTTTCTTTCCCCTATGCCAGTTTTCCAGTCTTGTTGATTTTCTTTCCTTGAATGATAGTCCTGAAGCTTGCAGTTGAATTTACTTTTCCAGCGCTTAAACATACTTTCATTCAGAAGTGTTTCCATTAATCATTAAAATAGTGATCGAGACTTAATCCAAATATTACTCTGCTTAAATTATTTTGTATTTAACTAAAAAATGTTCCTTCCTCTCAAAGGTCAGAGTTCTAAGTTACTTATAAGATTTATAATAGACTGTCTCCAAAATTTGTTAGTGTACAACTAAGGCATCAGTAACGAAGTGTGTGAGATTTCTTTCAAAAACTATCTCCTGAGGAAGCACTGGAAATTTTATTTCTCAAAGAGCTTGAGTTCAATGGCTCTGATTTCGACTGAGAGAGTAGCCAGGGTGGGTCACTAGCCCCACTTAATCTATTTAACTCCATAAGTGCAGTTTATATGTGGTCAACATTGAGGTGAGCCGGTCTGGAAAATTTTCACTAGAGATTTTAGGAAAGTCCACCTTTTCACAGGGTCACTCTACTCAGGACTGAAGACTTCTCAAAAATGTGTAGAATATGCCTACTCAGAAAACAAAACTGATAAATTTAACTAAGTAGCAGGGAACAAACCAGTATCATACTGGGTGTTGTTCCCTAAAAATTATTTACTCACATATGTAGCACATGATGGCTTAAGGCCTAAAACTAAGGTCTGATATTATGTGCTGCCTTGACATCTGGTAAAATTGGGAAGTCTTCACGTGGCCTCTGTGCAGGCTCCCCTCTCCATCCTGCTCCCAAGGGTATGTTCCTCTAGCCAAACAACCCTCCTTATCAAACAAACCAGGTGTGGTTTTTGCTTATCCCCTGAGTAGCAGTGTGAGTCCCCTGCCAGCCTGCAGAATTATTCAAACAAGCAAATCGCACCCCCTTATGGAAACCAGACAGCACCCACTCTCTTGTTACTATGAAACCTGCCTACCACAGACCCTGGTTGTTCACTCTGTTCCCAAAGGCCACTGTTATGTGGCCCTGGGTAGTGTGAGGTGCTGTCCTCTAAGCTGTGAGTACTTGTGACTAATAAGCTACTGTGGGTCTCAGCTGTTCAGTGTTCGGCATCATGTGTTCAGCCTTCCCCATAACTTTAGAGTAAGGATCCTTCACCCACTGAGTGAATAAGGGGGTGGCTGAAACACACACATAAATGATTCTGCTTTGGTGGTCAGTGAACTCGTTAGCTAAAAGAGGAGAGCCCTGTGGGCCCATCCTGTTCCACACTGTCTGCATTACGTATCCAAACACTCTTGGCCCATGCACCCCCTTTAAGGCACAGAACCACTAAAATTACAAAACAAACATTTTATACTTCCCATCCTTGTTCCTGTGGGTAGCCAGCTGTTTTCTCTTTCAGACAACTGAATGAACCAAAGAAATGAATAAAATGCTGAATGAGATTACATAAAAGAAAGTGACAGGTGTTAAACATTCTACTGTATGCTCTTCATTATCATCTAAAAAAGGACAGATTATTATTTTTAATTTAATGCAAAGAAAAGAATAGTAAATGATTTCACATAGATTTTTAATACTATGATTATACCAGAATGACAAAATAATTTTTATAAAACACTTATAGGAGATTTACAGGTTAGGATGATAGACTTAAAACAAATTTATATGCCTTGTGCCTCTTGAGGACTCACTGCAATGATAGTAAAGGAATAAATATTGTATAAACTGACTATAGCAAAAAGATTGAGAAATGGGGCCATGAGAACAAAAGTGATTTTAATGAATTTCTAAAGTGAATGACTGCATATTAACCACCAGGACAGAACAGGAGTTTGTCTAGAAAATGAGCCAAGTCTGGAAAATGACTCAGAGAAAGAGAGAATTCAGAACCTACAAGTCAGAGAAAGAGATACTGAGAGCAGGAAAAAGAAGGAGGGGGGCAATAGGGGTATTATTTATGGGTCTGAAAACAGATTAATATAACCCCATATCCACTCAAAACCTAGAGGGCATGATATCTCTGGCAACCAAGGAATAGAAATATACCTCTGATATAGCTGTGTTGATGTATTTTAAATCAGTCCTTTGTGGGAGGTGGCAAGCATCTTTAATCTAAAAATTCAAATTTCTTGGAATCTCCAAGAAGTTTTATCATTTTTAGGGAATATTATATCTTCCAGTCTATATTGGTTATCTGTAACTGTTTAAAATCTTAAAATAGCATCCCTAAATATTGGTAATTTTCCACAGTGTGACTTCCATCTCCCAAGTTAGAAGTCAATATACTGAGAAGGGGGAAATGGCCTTCTGGCAGGCATAGTGGTAGAGATGGCACACTTTTGGAGTAGAGTAGGATGGAGACTCTTTTGTCCCCAGCCTTACATAGTGGTGCCAGTGCCATTTGTACTATAGAAGCCCCTTTGTGCTTCAGCATTATTCTTTGCTGTCTAGATTCAAAATCTGGTCCTTAGTTCTGAGTAGCAGAGGTGGCCAGTGGTTAGAGAATAATGCTTCTGCTAAAGAAGCCACTAAGTTTTTCTAGGGCATTGTGTCTAGCCCATAGTTCCACAAGCAAGCTCTCCAGTCATATTGGAGATTCCACCAAATACATTTTAATAAATTCATTTACTTCCTCAACTAGCCAGAGCACCTTCTGTTGTTTGCAGGGTGAATCTTGGCCAACATATGTTGGTTCTTACTGTTCCACTTTTCCTTATGGAAATCTTACCATTGGCTTATATTTTCTAAAGCATTCATGTCTTTTATCAATATAATCATGATTTTATTTCTTTACACTTTTGTCCGATGTTAAGTTGTACTACATTTCTTCCAATCCTCCAGAAAATAAACTCAGTTGTCTTTTTAATTTTTGTTTCTCCTGTTACTATTTAATCTTCTAAAATCATGCTGTGGATTTTTCCAAAAGCCCTTTACAGTCTCTAATCATAGCTTCTTAAAAGTGCATAATACACTTAAAATGTACTGATCTGTTTCTCTCATTAACACTGTGTCCTATAGAGAGGCATTTGCTCTTGCTGTTGGTTTACTTTCCTTGCTCCAAATTCATGTGTTTTCTTCTGTGGAGTGTAACTGCTCTTTGCTCAGTCATGACAGTGAATATGGGATCCTGCAGCGTCAAGACCTATCATCTGTTACACTCTCTCTAAGATATAGTAAATGACAAACTGGGAGTTCTCCAATAGACCGGCAGCAAAAGCACTCACAAGCTAGGCCTTCACCACTGAACCATGTTAAGGAGGAAAGCCACTCTAACTTTTAGATATCTGTGGCAAGGAAGCCTAATGCCATATTTACACTGGAGTGTTGCAGTGTCTTTGGGGACAGGTAGTATCCTACAGCATTTCCATGTGACAAGAACATACAAGCAGTACTCTCAAGTGGGTGGAATCTTCCCGGACTCTCCCAAACTGTCATCTCTTTTATGTACAACTTTAGATCTGAGATATATTCAGTGAGAATTGAAACTAACATAATTCACATTTCTTGTGATATACTGAGACCAGGCACTCTTTGTTATCTTCAGAAAATGTCAGTGGAATTAATGTATTTTTTCGGTGATTTCTAAATTCTTTCACACATTTTATGCAAAATCAATAGATTGTGGGTATCATTTTACTTAGTCAGATACATTCTTTAATTCTTGATTAAACACTGAGTAGGTTTCTATTCTCACTCAAAAGAAAAAGAATGGAAAGTGGTCATTTATTATAAAATATAATTTAAAATATTTCATTCTTCCAAAACTTAAGTTATTAAAATAAATGTTTAGAGAATATTAACCTTAACCATGATTAACTTTAGGTCCAATAAAAACACATTGGTTTGGTCAATTTTGTTAAATGGTCATTTACTTTATATTAATACATTTTATGTCCACTTTCTGGTGGCCTTAGGGACTTAAATATGAAGTACACAGTTACACAGTTAGGTGTTTCAGATTAAAATTATGTCTATCCATCTATCGGTTAGATAATTAACAGGTAGGTAGTAAGTGATTCTAGTAATAAAGTTAGAGAAACTAACCTGTGGAAAATTTATTTTCTTTTAAATTAAAAATCCAAATAATTTCTATGTAGCAAATGGTCACCGAAGTATCAAGAGAAATTCCAAAATGTTCTTAACTCAGTGAAAATGAAAATGCACTTCATCAAAATGTGTGGGATGCAGTGAGAAAGCAGGGCATAGAGGGAAGTGTATAGCATTAAATGTTTACTTTAGAAAATAAGATCAGGGGCACCTGGGTGGCTCAGTCGGTTAAGCATCCGACTTCAGCTCAGGTCATGATCTCATGGTTTGTGGGTTCAAGCCCCGCATCAGACTCTGTGCTCACAGCTAGCTCAGAGCCTGGAGCCTGTTTCAAATTCTGTTATCTCCCTCTCTCTCTGACCCTTCCCTGTCTGTGCTGTCTCTCTCTCTCTCAGAAATAAATAAAACATTAAAAATTTAAAAAAAAGAAAAGAAAAGAAGATCAATAATCTAACCTTCTACCTTAGGAAGATAGAGAAAAAAGCAGTAATTTAAGTCTAACAAGCAGAAGAAATTAATAATAAAAAATAGAACAGAGGGGTGCCTGGGTGGCTCAGTCGGTTAGGTGTCTGACTTCCACTCAGGTCATGATTTCATGATTTGTGGGTTTGAGCCCCATGCCAGGCTCTGTGCTGATAGCTTGGAGCCTGGAGCCTGCTTCAGATTCTGTGTCTCCTTCTCTCTCCGCTCCTCCCCTGCTTGCATTCTGTCTCTCTTTCTCAAAAATAAACATTTTTTTTAAAAAATTAAAAAAATAGAATGGAAATTAATAAAATTTAAGCAGAAAATAAGATGATAAAATCAAGGAAAAACAACAACAACAACCCATTCTTTGCAAAGATCAGTAAGAGTGATAAACATGTACTCAGGCTAACCATGAATAAAAGAGAGAAGACACAACCTTCTAATATCAAAAATGAAGTAGGGGGGCACCTGGGTGGCTCAGCTGGTTAAGTGTCTGACTCTTGGTTTCAGCTCAGGTCATGACCTCACAGTTTTGTGGATTTGAGCTCCACGTGGGCGTCTGCCCTGACAGTGTGTAACCTGCTTGGGATACTCTCTCCCTCTCTCTGCCCCTCCCCTGCTCTCTATCTCTGTATCTCTCAAAAATAAATAAATAAACTTAAAAACATTTAAAAATTACTTTAAGAACATGAAATAGGATTATCATTAGTGATACCATGGACATTGAAAGGATAATAAAGGAATACTCTGAACAACTGTCAACCCACAAACTTGATAATTTAGATTAAAAGGACCATTTCCATGAAAGGAAAACACTGCCAAAGGTCACAGAAAGAAAAAAAAATAGACTCTCTTTCTTTATGTATATATATATATATATATCTGATATATGTTATATTGAATCAAAATATCAAAATTGTGCTTTCCAAAATACAAAGCACTAGGTTTTCTAATGCTTACATTAATGGTTTTCCTAGTAAATTCTACTAAACATTTAAGAAGGAATCATATACATTCTATACAAACTCTCCCAGAAAATTATTTTAGAGAAAACACTTTGTTACTTATTCTATAAGGTCAGCATTATCATAAGTCAGCATTATCCAAAGCCAGACAAAGACAATATAAGAAAACTACAAACTAATATCTCTCATGAATATAGATGCAAAATTTCTCAACAAAATACTAGCAAATTTAACAATGTACAGAAAAGAATTATACATCCTGACCAAGTGGAATTTATTCCAATTATGCAACATTGGTTTAACATTTGGAAATCAATTAATATAACCTACCACATCAATAGGCTAAAGAAAAAAATCATATGATCATATCAACTAATGGAAGAAAAGTATGGACAAAATTCACCCAATTTTGGCAAAAACTCTCAGCAAGCCAGAAATGGACAGGGACTTCCTCATAATATAATATAACATCTCATAATATCTACAAAAACTACAGCCAAAATCATACTTAATGGTGAAAAATTGGATTTTTTTTCCCCTAAGATCAAGAACAAAGCAAAGATGTCCCCTCTCAGCATTCTTGTGAAACATTAAATAGAAAATTCTAGCTATTACAGTAAGAAAAAGAAATAAAAGGCATACAGATTGGAAAGCAAGAAACAAAACTGTCTTTGTTTGCAGATAACATGGATGTCTTCATAGAAAATCCCATGGAACTGACAAAAGCAAAATGAAACCAAAACATCCTGAAACAAACAAGTGATTATGGTAAGGTTTCAGGATACAAGGTTAATATACAAAAGTCAACTGCCCTCTTATATACAAGCATTGAACAACTGGAACCTGAAATTAAAAATGAATGATCATTTATAACTGATAAAATAATTAAACAGGTATAAATCAAACAAAATAGCTACAGGATCTATATGAAGAAAACTAAAAATCTGATGAAAGAAATTGAAGCAGATATAAATAAATGGAGAGGTATTCTATGTTCATCTATTGGAAAAGACCCAGTATTGTTAAGATGCCAGTTCTTTCCCACTTGATGTACAGATTCAAAGCAACTACTCAAAATTATAGCAAGCTATTTTATGGATATTGAAAAATTGGTTCTAAAACTTATATAAGAAGGCAAAAAATCACCCCAGAATAGCCAATACAGAACTGACAACAGTGCTGAAAGGATAGACATACAGATCAATGTAACAGAAGATAGAGCCCAGAAATAGACCTAAATGTATACAGTCAATTGAACTTTGACAAAGGAATGAAGGAACAATGGAGAAAGAAGTCTCTTCAATAAGGAGTGCTGGAACCATTGTGTATCCAGATGCAAGAAAATGAATCCAGACACAGACCTTTCGCAACAATTAACTCAAAATAGATCATTTAAATATAAAATACAAGACTACAAACCTTCCAGAGGATAACATAGGATAAATTCTAGGCTTGGGTTTTGTGACTGGTTTTTAGATACAATACCAAAAACATATCTATGAAACATAAAATTGATATACTAAACTTTATTAAAATTAAAAACTTCTGCTTCACAAAATACTGTTAAGAGAACCAAAAGACAAGCCACAGATTGAGGAAAAAAAATATTCAAAATGTATATCTGACCGAAGACTTATATCCAAAATATACAAAGTACTCTTGAAACTCAGCAATAAGAAAAGAAATATCCCAATTAAAAGTTGAGCAAAAAAAAAAATTAAGCAAAAAAAAAAAAAAACTCACGAAAGATATCCAAGTGGCAACAAAGTGCATAGGTAAAGATACTCATCATTATTTGTCATTAGTAAATTGCAAAGTAAAGTGGCAATGACATAGACACCTATTAGAATGGATGGCTAAAATCCAAGCCCTGATAATTCCAAATACTGGTGAGGGTGTGAAGCAACAGAAACTCTCATTCATCCTCTCATTCATTGCTGGGGTGAACGCAAAATTCTATAGCCACTTTGGAAGACAATTTCATACTCTATTATATAGCTAAACATAGTCCTACCATATGATCCAGTAAACAGGCTTCTAGATATATACCCAATTGATATGAAAACCGATGTTCACACAAAAACCTGCATGTTTATAGCAGCTTTATTCACAATAGCCAAAAACTGGAAGCAACTAAGATGTCTTTAAATAGATGAATGAATTAACAGACTGATACATGCATACAATGGAATATTATTCAGAGATAAAAAGAAATAAGCTATCAAATCATAAAAACACATGGAGGAATCTTAAATGAATATTGCTACATCTAAAAATGCCATGTACCCTAGAATTCCAATCATCACATTCTGAAAAAGGCAAAACTGCATCACTGATGAATAGATAAGTGGTTGCCAAGGGGTCAGGGTTAAATAGGTGAAGCATAGGGGATTTTTTTTTTCAGGGTAGTGAAATTATTCTGCATGATACTATAATTGGGATACATGACACTATATATTAGTGAAAACCCATAGATTTCATAGCACATAGAGTCTTAATGTATTAAATGTTTTAAAAAATCATTTAAACATTTAGCAGCTCCTAGAATGGAATGCAGAATGTGACAAAACAATCTAATTGTATGATAAATGTGAAAAATTATCTCACAGAAGACAATAAGGGGAAAGGTGCTGACCTAACTAACTATGTACGAATGGAGTCTATAATACTAAAGGCAAAAGGAACTGTACATAAGAGCTATATTCCAACTGAGAAAGTTGTTTCTCACAGGAGTCATTCTGATACCATTATGTACACTAGAACTGATGGATTCCCAAGGATAACTGATGGTGGGAGCCATGTTTCTCAGAGCAGGAGGGTGTAGATGAGCAAAAGGAGGTTAGAATGATCCATGTGATAATGGATTTTGAGTTGAAGATCTTCATAGGAACTTGTGTTTAGATTAATATAGATACAGAGGCTCCAGACAGAAAATTATGTATATGTGTATATAAATAGGTTAGTATGCATATATAAATATATTTTTTGCTCTATCAGTTGAAAGGGCCTAGAAGCAAATACACTTCAGTAGCAGCAAGCTTACCTAGGGCCCAGATCTTGGTTTTTAACACCCTTATTCAGTAAAATAAACCTAGTACTGGGGCAGGAAATATACAGATAGAGACTAGAGTACCTTGTAGTACCCAAAAATAAAAAAGTACTTAAAAAAAAAAACTACAGTAATGGTGGCATATCAAAGAAATACAGGAGTCAATGGAAAAAGCTCTCAATAATCAAAAATGGAATGGTTTGAACAACAACAAAGGAAGAGTAGCATGGGTTATAACCCTGAGTATAAAATAAATACTTTTGTCTCTATAACTGTTATAAATAAACAAGTAAGTAGGGGAGAATAGACAAATCTCCCATGAATAATTCCAAATAATTTATATATATACTCTACTTTCAGGCAGGTGGTGCATAGTTCTTCACTCCTTAATGTGATTCATTCCATTTCGTATGAAAAGAGTAATTTTACAGTGGAGAATCCTGACAAATACTACCTTAGCCAGGTGATCAAGGTACACTAGATATCACAATATCAATAGTGATGAGTACACAATATCAATAGTGATGAGTCATATTGACAGTATGTGCCTTTGATGTGATGTGATGTGATGAAAATGGGACTTCAACTTTGGAATCTTTTTCTCAAAATCTATAACTCCAGTCAGTCATGACTAGAACAACTGGGTGGATGCCTGGGTGGCTAAGTCGGTTAAGCCTCCAACTTCGGCTCATGTCATGATCTCACATTTGTGGGTTCGAGCCCCGCATCCAGCTCTGTGCTGACAGTTCAGATCCTGGAGCCTGTTTCAGATCCTGTGTCTCCCTCTCTCTCTGCTCCTCCCCCTCTCATGCTCTGTCTCTCTCTGTCTCAAAAATAAATTAAAAAAATTAAACTTAAAAAAATAAAGTATGGACTTCAATTTATAATAATGTATTGATACTGCTTCACTAAGTATAACTAATGTACAATAGTTATGCAAAATGTTAACAATAGGGGGAGTTGAATAAAGGGTACAGGGAACTCTTGGCCATATTTACAAATTTTCTGTAAATCTAAAATTGTTCTTAAAAAATAAAGTATATTGAAACATAAAAGAGAAAAAAGACAAAGCCATCTATGCAGTGCCAGGTCTGTATAGAGCAACATAAAAGGACACATCTAAAATCAGAAAAACACATTGTATCAGCAAAAAGAGACTCAAATGCAGCCATTTCCTCTTGGCTAAAATATCATCTCCTTTTTTCTTAAAACACCTGTTGAGTTTTATAAGATTAGAAATGACTGTCAAGTCTTCATAAGGCATTTGACACTATAAAATTGTAAAAAGTTCACCTATAATAAATAAGTTGATTAAGCAAAATGGTAAGTTTGAGGTAACTATGCAGATGGCTCTAATTCTTGGAAAAGAATTAATATTCATATCATAAATATATGGTATTAACTCTGAAAATCAGTCCCTAGGAAAACTAAGTGAAATTTGACTCCTGCCAACTTCATCTCTGAACTTCTTGGATTAATTTTCAATTACCGTTGTCTCTGAGATGAATAGATGTAAGATTATTTTTGTTAATTTTGGCCTTACACAGACATTGTTTAAGATGAGACTGATTAAAATAGACATTCAAGGAATGATGTGAAGAGGGAATAGTCACAGGAAGAGAAAAGAATTATCAAATATCTGTGCATCCTATAAGTGTTTAAGTGCAGGCAATAGAAGACAAGGTGGCCATAGTCAACCAAAAGGATTTAATGCTTGCAAAATTGCTGGATGGTCTAAAAGAAGTGCTCTGGTCTCCATATCATCACTGCATAACTGGCTCACAGGAAATTGCCAGCTCAGCGATCATCAAAAAACTGGGAATCAGGAAGGTGGCGCCTCATTTTTGTTCTAAGTATCAGGATGCTGGTGCTGGAAGTGTGAGTTCTTGTGTCCTGTCTGCACCAAGAAAATGCATGACCCCTCCAGGCCCTCCCTTTCCTCACTTCACTCACCTCTGCATTCAAACCTCTCATGAGTGCATTTGATTGATTGAATTTAAATTACATCTAGAGCTTCTTTTCCAAAGGAAGTCTGAGAAATGTACTTTGAAGCTTTCCAGTCTCTGCCATATAGAAAGCACATTAAGGAAGGTAGAATAAATGTTGAGTCAGTCAATCTAGCCTATCCACCATGTATGACATTAGTTGACCATAATGTAAGAAATGCATTTGAGGGGCTATTATCAACAGACCTTTTACTGGAGGCATATTTTCCGTGGGAGTTTAGCGACAATCTATATTCATATAGACACTGTGCCCAATAGATCACCCAGAAATCCAAATGAACCAAAAATATAGCACCCTTTCCAGTTTTTACAATCTCACAATCATCTGCATTTGTCTTAAAACATGTCATAGAGTCTGCATACAAAATTCATTTTCCAACTTTTTCCTGAATTCCATATAATCTCTCTCTGGATCCTTGAAATGTGTATACATTCACACATATAGGTCCACATATACACTCTCGCAAACACACTCTATTCAGCATTAATCAATAGTAGAAAGGCCCCTCTGGGTACATACATATCTATTAATTATGAAGATGTCTTTGTCTAAATTTATTATTGAGTTCTTTATTACCAACATCTTGTCTTCTCTATAGACACAAAGATATTATTATTTTTTTATTAAAACTTTTTTAGTGTTTAATTAATTTATTTTTTTTTTTTGAGAGAGACAGAGACATAGCATAAGTAGAGGAGGGGCAGAAAAGAGGGAGAAGCAGAATCCAAAGCAGGCTCCAGGCTCTGAGCTGTCAGAATAGAGCCCGATGTGGGGCTCGAACTCATGAACTGTGAGATCATGACCTGAACCAAAGTCAACGCTTAACCAACTGAGCCACCCAGGTTCCTGAAATTATTAAATTTCTATTCCATAATGATAAACATAAGTTTTCCTAGAAAAAAAATAACAAAGGAATATAAAAATTAGTCTGACTGTACTTTCTACAGAGTGACTTTCTACACAGTTGTAGCTTATGACCAAGTTGTAGGAAAAAAAATATTCCATTAAGGTATACAAACAGAAATTATTAGGAAAAAACCAATAGGATTGGTTCCTGAGATGGATTAGGAAAGATGACTGCTGTCATCAGAGGAATTACTGCTGAAAGAGGTATGGATAAGCTCTAACACAGCAACAAAGCCAGTCCTTGTATGTCTCTGTCAGCCATGTTATTCCATTCTTGCCACACTTGTGTATAAAGACAAAAGAAATGCAAGAAACTGCCAGAGGTTTCTGAACTGCTACAGAATGTTTTCTTTTTCTTTTTCTTTTTAATTTTTTTAATGTTTATTTATTTTTGAGAGAGAGGGAGAGAGACAGTGAGAGACAGAGTGTGAGTGGGCAAAGGGCAGAGAGAGAGGGAGACACAGAATCCCAAGCAGTCTCCAGGCTCAGAGCCACCAGCACAGAACCTGACATGGGGTTCAAACTCACAAACCTGGAGATCATGACCTGAGCCCAAGTCAGATGCTTAACCAACTGAGCCACCCAGGCGCCCCTGCTACAGAACATCTCAATTATAGATGTATACCATTGACAACACATAATTCTGAAATAAAATCTCCCTAGTTTTTCATTCCTTCCTTAAATTCTTTCCAAACAATACATTCTATAGTAGAAACTGTTAAACCAAGAAATTCTTTAAATGGATTGGAAATAACAATAAAGAAGAGATCTGAGCAGAATATTAAAAAAAAAACACTAAAATAACCTCTTCCCAGTTTATAAAATTTCTCAGATAAATTTTTGAAATGGCATATTCATCATTCTGAAGGAGTACCAAGAAATAGTGGTTTAAGAGAACCCTAAATTCAACATGCTTACACTTGAACTGCTACTATATCAAGAAAAGAATGTTCCTCATTGAATTTACTAGTGCACATCAATTTATTCATTAAACATCTATTCTACTATAAAATATACTTCATTTTATCTTCACTTTTGTACACCATACCTGAACATTTGAGTTCTTCATGAATGTCTTCAAAAAAAAGGAATAAACAAAAATTTGCACCATCAGATTTTCACAAAAATTGAATTGTACACTAAATTTTTATGAACTAGAATTAGCAAAGGATAGGATAATAGACTTTTATCAAAGAAAGTTACATTTAAGTCAGAAGTAAGTTATATATTATTTTTCCTTACACATAAAGTTTAAAAGAATTATTTTATAATAAGATTAAAGCAATATTTTTTCAGGGCACCTGCGTGGCTTAGTCGGTTAAGCATCCGACTTTCGCTTAGGTCATGATCTCGCGGTTCGCGGGTTCGAGCCCCGCGTCGGGCTCCGTGCTGACTGCCAGCTCAGAGCCTGGAGCCTGTTTCAGAGTCTGTGACTCCCTCTCTCTCTGACCCTCCCCTGCTCATGCTCTCTCTCTCTCTCCTAGAAATAAATAAAACATTAAAAAAAAACATTAAAAAAAAAAGCAATATTTTTTCTTCTGCTTTCCCTCTAAGAAGCCAAGGTGGGGCTACATTTAATATGCATGTATCCTGTTCAAAACAGGTATCCAAATAGTATAATAGTAATAGGTGAATGATAATATTAATACTGCATTTTTCTGTCAAACACTTTCCTAACATTGTGCTAGCAAACTATCTTATTTTTTCAGATTTTCATTCTCAATTAACTGATAATAACTTTAAAATAGGTAAACAGCAAAAGTTTACCAAGTAACAAAATTATTTTGACCACAAATAGGTCAAAGAAACCAGCATCTATTAAGTATTTACTATATACCTGGCAAGATGATTAAAGTATTCATATCTGTTATTTTAATCTTCTCGTCAGCTCCCTAAAATACCTATCAATAACCACCCTTATACAAAAGGTAAAATGGAGAATAAAGAATTTAAATATTGCAGGATGCCTGGGTGGCTCAGTCGGCTAAGTGTCTGACTTCAGCTCAGGTCATGATCTCGCTGTCTGTGAGTTCAAGCTTGGCGTCAGGCTCTGAGCTGTTAGCTCAGGGCTCGGAGCTTGCTTCAGAGTCTGTGTCTCCCTCTCTCTCTCCCCTTCCCCAATTCACACTCTGTGTCTCAAAAATGAATAAACATTAAAAATGTTTTTAAAGAATTTAAATATTGTATGAAAAGTTACGTTATTGATAAATGATAAAATTATTCCAACACAATTCTATTATTCTCCAAAGACATACTCCTTCCATAGCCTTACATATTTGCTGCCTACTTATCTGCTGCTATGAGACTTACTATTATAAACACTGAACAGAGCAAGCATTCCTTTCTACTTATTCACAGGCCCATAAAATAGGTACCTGAGTACAGAGCTACCTGGTAAGATGTCTCTGAACAGCTCTTCAAAAAGGCCATACCTCGGTCTCATTTCTTCTCAGCCCAGGATTATACAATAATGATGTGTCCTTCACTGGAGAAGGTGGCCCATCTTAGTGCAATAAAAAATTGTCTACAAGAGGGCACTTCTTTTTGGAAGTCACTTGTTTTTGAGAAGTATTCCATGCTGTAATTTTAATTATTAATTTGGATCACTAAAATATAGCACAAAAAGGGAGACCAATTTTCATAAACATAAAGTCTCCCAAACTTCCCCCAAATTAATTCCACATCCACTGTTTCAATGTACACATCGTTTTCATAAGTACTGAACAAGCATCATGGGAAATTCTGCTTAAGCTAGTTATAAAATACAAAGTTTAACTGGAAAATGAATCTCAAAGGAAGACTGTCTTCAAGTCGTCCTCACTGGCCTTTGCAATGCAAACAAATGCAAGGAAGATGAGGCTACAGGGCCTGTGCATTACTGAGGAACTGAAATTTATCTCCCTTTCTTTCAGGGGAAAAACACTCAAATGAAAACAAAAACAGAAAAAAAATAATATGGACCCGTTTTTTTTTGTTTCATTTTAGCCTGAATGACCCTTTTGAACATCATAGAATATATCTCAAAGCTACCTCCAGAGATGTTTTTGATTACACTCAAAGTTTTACTCTGCAGAGCTTTCTTAACATGACATTATGCTACAATTAAATAGTCACCAGTTAAATAGACCACAAGCAACCCAACATCCTCTTTTCTGTCCTAGCAGAATCCAACATATCACAACTCATTATGACACACATTGCTGCTGCCTGTACCATACAGCTTCTTGCAAACCATCAATGATGCTGCAAGAATCAGGGATAATTCTGGGTGTTGACTGATGTCCATCCAATATTCCAACAAGGTATTATAAAAATATTCTTCAGAAATATTCTTGTTTCTCTTATTAAGAATATTCAAAATTGAAGTGAAGAAAGGATCAGTGGAAGAAGTTATATAAGCTGGTCCATGAAAGAATCTAAAAGCACCTCACATTCAACTGGGGTAAGTATGGCAATGGCTTCTAATACTAGAAAAGTTGCAGTCTGAAGTATATTCCAAACTTGATATAACTTTACCTTTGATAATGGCTATTGATTCTCTTGGTAGGTCTGGTTTATCCAGCTAAATTCTTTGCTTCAAGAATAAGGATATGTATGGAAAGATTAGGAGGTTTGAGTACTCTAACAGATGAAAATCTAAAAAGATCCTAATGCAGTGTCAGATGTAATAATTCTTTATTTTTTCCCTCTTCCTGGATCTCACTTGGGTGAACATGGGAATACTAGAATACACTTAGGATGTTTAGAGTTTAGAAAGCTGGTGTCCTAGAAGGAGAAATATTTCAAAATCCTTGTCCGTTGTATACACATAGATATGGAATATTTGGATTTTGAGGGAAAGAAAAAACATATTTCAAAGATTTTGAAGAAATGTAACTGAAATAAGTTTAAAACCAAAAGTGTATGTGGATACTAAATATTATCTTATTGCAAAGGCAAATAAGTAATTCTTATCAGAATTTTAAATCATAGTAAGGCGAATACCTCAAGGGTTGCCCCATACTTAGATAATACTATAGACTGAATACTTAAAATAATAGAGTTAATTATTCCTTTTTAAGAAAGTAACAGTTTCCTTCAGGAGGTGATAATAGATAGTTATCTAGTTGTTCATATATACAACCACTTCTCACAGAAATTTTCATAAAGATAATAAAAGAAATATAAAGTCATATGGTAGTAGAAGCCAAAATTACCAATAAAAACTGTGGCTGCACACTGAGAAGAAATTCCCCTACTAAAATGCATTGTTGAGGGGCACCTTGGTGGCACAGTTGGTTGAGCGTCTGACTTCAGCTCAGGTCATGATCACACGGTTCGTCGGTTCGAGCTTTGCATCCGGCTTTGTGCTGATGGCCAGCTCAGAGCCTGGAGCCTGTTTCTGATTCTGTGTCTCCCTCTCTCTCTGACCCTCCCCTGCTCATGCTGCCTCTCTTTCTCTCTCTCTCAGAAATAAATAAAACATTGAAAACAAAAATAAAACTGCATGGTTGAAATGGTTGAGAAATTATCAATATCCAGAGCTATGTTATGTGAAAGGATAGCAACTGTTTACATGTGACCAGTAAGCACTTGAAATATAGCTATTTCAAATGGAATCATCAGGAAGTATAAAATACACATTGAAGGTAAAATCTTTGAATAAAAATAAGAATGTGAAATACCACATGAGTAATTTTTATATTGGTTATATGTTTAAATGATAATATTTTAAAATATTGGGCAGAATATAATATTTCAATTGCTTTCATTTAGTGTTTTTAAAATGTAGTTACTAGAAAATGTTAAATTGCATTTTGTGACTGCCATATTTCTAATGATTCTGTTCTAGACCTTTGAACAAGCAACATGGCTAGAGAGAAACTACATAAGAGAAAGTTTCCACTCTCTTCCAGGAAGCCTTAATGTCAGAGAGAAAGGTGCAGAATATTCTAAAAGAGACAGAACTGGTTCCTTCTTCCATGCCTTTGACATCTATCAATGATTTTCTTCCTATATCAGTCAATGAAGCCACATCTCCTGGCAATGCAACATGGCTAAGACTAAAGGGCACAGGCTGTAATAAAATGCAACTTGGAATCTTGTTGGTAATAGCTAAGGGCAGAGAGGAAAAGTGTGGGATTGAACTGTTCTTCTATCATATTACTCAGGAATAAAGTCACCTATTTGTATTAAAAAGAACAGGTAATCAAAGAATAAGAACAGTTTCCGTAGGTCAAAGGAATAGTAAATAAAAGATTTTATAGAATGGAAATTTGACTAGCAACTGTGTAGATCAACTTTTGCTTCAGTATGTACTCTAAGGAAGAGAATCTGACAGCACACAGATATACAGTAAAGAGAATCAAATGAATATCTTGTCCAAAGGCATATTGGGCTTGGCTAGATCTTTTCCAATTCAAGAAGCCATGGAAAGATTTATAACATGAAGCAAGGAAATCAACCCACTTAAGACTGGAAGAAAAGCATGTCTATGAACAGGAAGAAAATGTGACTCCATTTGGTTTCACAGATTCTGTGAAACAAGAGATAAACTAGCATGACAAGAAAGAACATTAGCTAAAACAAAAATAGAGTTGGCAGATATAAGAAGATAATTCAGAGAAATAAAAACAAAATAGCAAAATTAAAATATACACTGGAATCAGTGGGCTGTAGAATTAACACTAAAGTAATGGAAATAAAATGTGGAATATTGGCTGTCCATTGCTGATCAACAAGCTAACCCTATCAGAATCATATGGGCTGCTTTCTTTCTTTCTTTTTCTTTTCTTTTTCTTTCTTTCTTCTTTTTTTTTTTTTTTTTTTTTTTTTTTTTTTTTTTTTTTTTTTTTTTTTTTTTTTTTTTTTTTTTTTTTAAGTAGCCTCCATGGAGGCCCAATGCACGGCCTGAACTCAGGCCTCTGAGATCAAGATTTGAGCTGAGGTCAAGAATTGGACCCCTAACTGACTGAGCCACCCAGGTACCACTGGACTGCTTTTTAAAGTACTTTTTTATAGTATTCTGGGGCCTGCTTCTGATTCTCCCCCTCTGCCTTCTCCCTGTCTCATGCGTTCTCTCTCTTTCAATTAAAAAATAAATTAAATAAATAAGAATTTATGGGGCGCCTGGGTGGCTTAGTCGGTTAAGCGTCCGACTTTCGCTTAGGTCATGATCTCGCGGTTCGTGGGTTCGAGCCCCGCGTCGGGCTCTGTGCTGACTGCCAGCTCAGAGCCTGGAGCCGGTTTCAGTCTGTGACTCCCTCTCTCTCTGACCCTCCCCTGCTCATGCTGTCTCTCTCTCTCTCCTAGAAATAAATAAAACATTAAAAATTTAAAAAAAAATAAATATATAGACATGGATTTTAACCTTCAGAGTCAGACTCAATGGATATAATATAGGTCTTGAAAAAAAAAATGTGTTTTAAAAAGTTCTCCAAGTGACTCTAACATATACACAATTGTGGGAATGACTAGTGAGGCAAAGAGGGGGCTAAATACCAAGGAGAAGCAAGAATTAAGATAAAAAAAATAACAAATACAGAAAACAGAGGATGGGGAGAAAAATTGCAATTATAAGCTTGTTTAGGAAAGAAATAAGGGAGTAGAAATATTTTCAGAACCTTAAAAATAGAAAGGTTAAGTATATATCTGCAGTGAAATGGATTTAGAATTCTATGAAAAACAAGTAGAAAGAAAAACACATTCCTGGACATATCTTGGTAAAGCTCTTGATTGTCAAGGAAAGAAACAAATTTTACAAAGATGACAGAGAAAGAAAAAGGTACTTGGAGTTAATCAAAGAGTAAGAAATCAGACCTTTTTCAACTTCTTGTCTAGAATTGATTTACACCAAGTGATCAGATAATATTTAGAAATTTTATTACAAAGGTCTTTAATCTCAGAACTAGATAATTAGCTGACATTTTATTTATGTGTAAAGGAGACAAAAATATTGCAGGTATGCAAAGCACAAAAATGGATCAACTAGAACTTTTTTGTGACTACTCAATGATATAGTAAAACATTGTGCTAAAAAACACCTTAAAAATTGGTAAATTAGAAATATAATAAAAGAAAGCAATACGGGATATTAAGGTATTCCTAAGAACAGAACAGAAAGCAGGAACAAACTGAAGTATACATAAAGAAAAAATATATGTGAATGCGTCCAAAGAATATTTAAAGAAAAAGAAATATTTTCTAGATATGCCTATCTGCAAAGAAAAAAATTATTGGAATAAAATTCAGCAAACAAAAAAACTGGTTTCCTCTGGATGGTGGGAGACTTTTATTTCATTCTATTTTACTTTGCCAAGGGCATTTGCCAAGAAAGAAAATGTGTATCACATAGAATCAGAAAAGAACCATAAATGACAAAAACAAAATTAGAATCTTTAAAAGTATTTTTCTAGCATTGTAATTATAGACATTGTAAAATATTATTTGGTTTGTAATACAAGAGTCACGGTGTCTCCTCCAAACTTTGTTTAAAATGCAATGGATAGAAAAGAATAGAATATCCTGGGGAGATATAGCTTGATCACTTTCTACCCTCCTTCCTTTTACAACCCTAACCCCAAGTCAATACAGCTCCTGAGTCAAGCAAATGCTAGTGGCCTCAAGCAGGTAATGTTCCACCCGAGAGACACTCAAGAACTTCCAAGGTTGGAGAGCCTAGGCTGATGATAAGATTTGGGAGAAATCCAGGGACCAACAGAGAAAGCTGCTACTGGCCTCAAGAGTATACTTAGATTCTTTCATCCTAAACAATGAAAGAGATGTAGACAATGGAATGTGGTTTTTTTTTTTTTTTTTTTTTATATCTATAAAGCTAAAGTAATCCAGAAAGCCAAGGATCTTATTTGGCTTCAGGGAGTAGCCAACAATGAGGACTGTCAGGCAAAACAATGGAAGGAAACAGAGTACATGAAAGACATTGCTAAGCCACTGAAACAACCAAGCATAAAATGAACCTAACTTTTCTGAATGTCCTGTTAAGATAAAACAATTTTAATAATATTGTCCCAATATTTTCAGCCAGCTTAAATTCATTTATGTTACTTGCCATTAAAAGCTCCTTAATTAATATAATAGAAGATAAGGAGGAGAGAAAATTGTGATGGCCAGTAAATCTTAAAATGTGTACTGTTAAATCCAAATAAGCAACATTAGATTCTATGGAAATGTGTAATATACATGATAAATAAAAATTCTTAAAATAGAAGAGATATATTATAGTGGAAATCCTAATATTCACCTGGTACTAATATTTCAAACTAGGATGTGGGGCTTGGTGGGGCAAGGCCAGAAGCGAAGTTTTCAAAGATTTTATCTGGGAAATGGAAATGGACATCAAGAGAAGTGAGAAATGAAAAGTATAGTAAAGTTTGTATCTTATGGAGAAAAGAGACTTAGAAGCAGGAGAATATAATGTTTGGGGGATAAATAATTGGTAACTTATTTTAATATATGGGTAGATATGTATGTGTTTGATTATAAGAAAAGAGAATAGAGAAGGTAACTATTAATGAAATTGGAAATCGCAGTAAAATTCCTAAATTTACACTGTTGAAAAGGGAGTAATAACTTCATCAAATCAATACTAATAATGAAAAGGAAGATAAAAGCTAAGTGGAATTTTTAAAAAGTAGAACTTCTGAATATGGATGCAGAAAATTCTAAAGATAATATTAGCAAATAATAACCAAAAAATTATCAAAAGAAGTAGTGCTTGAAAGGTTCATTCAACATAAGAAGATACATCACCATAACTCATTATAGCAAAAAATGTAAAACAGAAAGTCATATTATAATAATAGATGCAGAGAAGGCATTTGACAATATTCAGCAGACACTTCTAAAAAAAAACCTCTAAATAGGAATAGAAACAGTCTATTTAAATATAAATAAATCTACTCATCAAAGTTCAATAGCAAATTTCACATTAAGAGATAAAACACTAAAATAATTTTATTTATAATTTGGAACTCAGCAGAGATGTTCACATCTGTCATTATTTTTCAATGTTATTTTGAAGGTTCTGGTAAATTCAATTTTAAAAACGAAATAACTTATATAAATATTTTAGAAGAGATAAAATTGTCATTTGCTGATAATGCACTTATATGCTGGAGACACCAAAGAGATTCTAATTTAAAGCTTATGAAATTTTATAGAAGAGATTTATAATGTGGATGGATAAGAGATAGATATACAAATCTCGGCAGCTTTACATTAGAGTATGCATCTACATCAAAGGAGATGTAGAGCATAAAGGAGAAAAGAATAAAACTAACAACAGGAATGAAATAGGTAGGGAAAATCTCAACCTTCCAGGGCCCACAAAGGACACCTGAAGAACCTTATGAAATCTCACTGACACTACTCACCTTTGAAAATGATTAATAGCACAAAAACAAACAAAACGAAACCTGACCACGAAGCAGAGCAACTAGATATACCACTGGTTGGGATGCAAAACAGGATGACCACTCTGGAAAGTTTGCTGGTGTCTTACAGAGCTAACCATAACAACCCAGCAATTCCACTCCTGGTTGTTCACACCAGAGAAATGAAAAGATAGTTCCGTACTAAAATCTATATGCAAATATTTAAGGCAGCTTTACTCATCATCACCACAAAATGACTATCACCTGGTAAATGGTAAAAACAAACTGACTATTCATGGGAATATTCACTTCATGATTAAATTATAAGCAATCTCCTAGTGCATGCAACAACATATATATTTCATATGTTTTATGCTAAAGGAAAGAAAGTTGATACAAAAGGCTATATTCTATAGACTCTACAATAAATGCTATTCTGGAAAAGGCAAAACTAATTAAAAAAGATTTGATCAAAGTTGTCAGAGTTTGGGGGAATGAGTAGACAATTAATTAAAAAAGGGCATGAGGAAACTTTTGGAGGTGATAAAAAATGTCCCATGTCTTGATTACAGTGGCAGACATGGGACTATATACTTTGGCAGAGTTCATCAAACAGTACACCTCAAACAGATTAATTTTACTGAATATGAATTATGCCTTAACAAACATAACTTAAAATAATTAATGAAGGCCTTAAAACATACAATGTTCTTAGATAATCACTTAAAATCTGAATATATTAGCTCAAAATTATCATGTAAATTAATGCACTTCCAATTAAAATCTCAAAAGGATGGTTCTAGAATTGATAAAATGATCTTGAACTTTATACAGAAGAAGGAATGTTCAAGAATAGCCAAGAAAATAGGAATGAAAGATAAGTTAAGAGACTTGTCATACTATGTCAAAATATACTATAAAACTACTAAAATCAAATTAACATAATGTCACTATAGGAATAGAAAGGCTAAATGACAATAGAAGATATTGAAATGGATTCCAGTATATCAGCTCATTTACTACATGATAATGATGTTAAAAAATAAAGGGTTTATTGGCACAAAAACAGACACATAGACCAGTGGAACAGAATAGAGAACTCAGAATTGGACCCACAAATGTATGGCCAACTAATCTTTGACAAAGCAGGAAAGAGTATCCAATGGAAAAAAGCAGCCTCTTTAACAGATGGTGATGGGAAAACTGGGCTGCAACATGCAGAAGAATGAAATTGGATCACTGTCTCATACCATACACAAAAATAAACTCAAAATGGATAAACGACCTGAATGTGAGACAGGAAACTATCAAAACTCTAGAGAAGAAAGAAGGAAACAACTTCCTTGACCTCCACCTCAGTAATTTCTTACTTGACACACCCCCACGGGGAAGGGAATCAAGAGCAAAAAAGAACTATTGGGACCTCATCAAGATAAAAAGCTTCTGAACGGCAAGGTAAACAATCAATAAAACTAGTAGGCAACTGACAGAATGGGAAAAGATTGTTGCAAATGACATATCAGAAACAGGGCTAGTATCCAAAATCTATAAGGAACTCACGAAACTCCACACCGGAAAAACAAAAAATCTAGTGAAGAAATGGGCAGAAGACATGAACAGGCATTTCCCTAAAGAGGACATCCAGATGGCCAACAGACACATGAAACGATGCTCAGCATCCCTCATCATCAGGGAAATACAAATCAAAACCACACTGAGATACCACACCATGACAGTCAGAATGGCTAAAATGAACAAATCAGAAGATTATAGATGCTGGTGAGAATGTGGAAAAACGGGCACCCTCCTACACTATCGGTGGGAACGTAAACTGGTGCAGCCCCCTGGAAAACAGTGTGGAGGTTCCTCAAAAAATTAATGATAGAACGCCCCTATGACCCAGCAATAGCACTGCTAGGAATTTATCCAAAGGATACAGAAGTCCTGATGCATAGGAGCACATGTACCCCAATGTTCATAGCAGCACTTTCCACAAGAGTCAAATTATGGAAAGAGTCTAAGTGTCCATCAACTGACGAATGGATCAAGAAGATGTGGTTTGTCTATACAATGGAATACATGGCAATGAGAAAGAATGAAATCTGGCCATGTGTAGCAACATGGATGGAACTTGAGGGTGTTATGCTGAGCAAAATAAGTCAGACAGAGAAAGGATTAGGAGAAACTTAACAGAGGACTATGGTGGAGGAGAAGGGGAAAACAGGTGGGGAGAGGGAGGGAGGCAAACCATGAGAGACTCTTGAATACTGAGAACAAACTGAGGGCTGATTGGGGTTGGGGAGAGGGGAAGGGGGGTGATGGGCATGGAGGAGGGCACTTGTTGGGATGAGCACTGGGTGTTATATGGAATTCAACTTGACAATAAACTATGAAAGAAAAAAAATAAAGGATTTATTAACTGCTGAATATCAACCATTTATTTAGCTAGGAGAAAATTATGTTGAACCTCTATCTGACATCATAAACAACAATAAATTACAAGAGAGGTAGAAGGTCTAAATATTGAAAACAAACATTTAATCATTTAAAAGATAGGAATAGGGAGTCTTCTTTCTTAATCAAAACAGAAAAACCCTGAAACTCCAAACAAGAATGGAGACATATTTGTAATAAATAATTTAAATGATTTATATAGAAAAAAATACCAAAAATGTTTTAATGTATACTATATGCAATGAGATAATATACAAAGAGCCCTTTAAAACTGGGGACGTGATGGGTAACTGATCATATACCCTCAGGTTGGAAGGGGGTCAGGGATAGAGTAAATCTCTAAGGTATTTTGGACTCAAGGTTTACAGGACCTTGAGGGGCTAGCTGTTGCTAGGGAAAAGCTACTTATTACCATTTAATAAAACCTCAGTCATGAGACCCTTCAGATGTATACTGGAGGGCCATAAGCTTGGAATATGATTGCCAGCATGTATCTTGGGACAGTTGAGATGAAGGAAGTAGACTTTCAGCATCCTAGAGGGGTAGGATAATATTAAGCTTAGATTCTCTTTTGCCACTAGCAAAGTGTCATCATCCAGGCAGCTGAGCTTCTAAAAGGAGATCACTCTGCAGGTTTCAAGGATGTGTCAATGGACTGTAGGCAGTAAGGGAATTTAATTTTTCAATTGCTTTAATTTCCCACATTACCATGGCAAGCACTTAAACCCCTTTCCTTTGTTCTTGGGCAGCCAGGAGTGTTTGAGGACTATCACACATATTCCACCTTGATGGGTGGGGGATGAGGGGGGAGGTTTGCCCGTCTGTATTTGGCCCTCAGCTTGTCCCACGCTCTCTCATCACTTGTACTTCTCTCCATAATGGCAAAAAAAGGGAAATAAAATTAATATTCATCTATAAATAGGAATGCCAGAATAATATTCACCATTTCACCATGAAATATTACTTTATAATTAGAATGAAATGAGTTGATTTTATTCCAGTTGAAGTGGTAACATTTCCATAAGCTACTATTGAATAAGGAAAAAAATGCAGAAAAGCTTTTAATATGATTAATGTTTAGATGGATGGATGGATGGGCGGGTGGGAGGGTGGATGGATGGATGGAGACTAAAATTCTTATATAATGTTATATGAACATAAAGGAAAAGATAAAACAATAAAAACAAGATTGTTAAGCATTCAGTAGGGCTGAAAGAGAATGGGAAAGTAAGGTAGAAGAAAGAGATAAAAGGAAAGAAGAAACTACTCATAAAGAAAAAAACCTATTTATTAAAAAATTGACACATAAGAGATCTTTTTTTATGCACAACTACACATATAAATGTGTGTGGTTCTACAGATGCATAAGTTAATAAAAAGATTTGTAGAAACAAAATTAACTCTATGTATAATGATATATGAGAATGCCAAACCAGATAATTGCATGTGAAAAAAGCAAGTTCTTGTATGGTGATTTATTTTTGCATTTGTTTGAATGAGCAGAGAGAAAGGACAGAATGACAATACCAGGTTGTTAATCGTGACTCCAGAGCTTAAGAACACGTGACATGGGTGTGCATACAACAGAGTATGCCACAAGTTCCTGATAACAAACTTTTCCCCTATACATCTTTGTAAGTATTTAATTGTTACAAGAAGTGTGCATTACTACTATAATTTAAACAAGATAAAATAAAGGGGTATATACATTGTGATAAAGGAAGAAAATAAAACTTCTACTTAAGGTTAATGCTTTCAAAGTAGTTGAGGGAGTAAGACAGATTCTAGGAAATGATTTATTGTGAGTCCCTGGGGGAAAGTTTCATTTATAAACATATGTTTAAACCCAAAGCAAACATATTAAGCATTTACTTTGGTATAGCCTATGGGTTAGCATTTCTGAAAGTGTGAATTTCAAACCACCTCTTACAGAATCAATGGAGGAATCAATATAAAGGTATATTCCCAAATCCATCCCAGATTTTCTAAACTAGAGTTTCCAGGGATAATTGGATCTACATTTTTAACAAATGCTTCCCCCCCTCACCCCCCCCCGGGATGAATCTTATGCAAAATAAATAAGTAAATAAATAAGGTGACAGAGCTTTAGAACAGTGATTCCAAGAACTGACAAATCTTAAGAACTATTCATTTAAAAAAATGCAATCCAGCAACTTTAGGAAACACAGCCTCCGGCAGTTTCAATAGTGCCTTCTAGAAAACAATTATCATAGCCATGAAACAGGACCACTATTTTACTGCAATATGGTTATAATTTTATAGCAATATTAACAGTGTTTATGCAACAGAAAAGGGAAAGTGAGATCACAGGTTGTTTTGGTGAGAACTTTATGCTAATATTTTCTCACACTTACAGTCTCTTTTTCTTTCCACACAGGCCACCTTATAATAACTATGATCTTCCTCCTAGCACATGGCTAATTCCCCGGCCCATCACTCTTGGGCTTTTTTTTTTTTTTTTTTGTCATTTAGAGACCACCAAATGGTAAACCCAGAAATACAGTTCCTTAGGCAGAAATTCCTGAAGGAGAACCCCTTGGCATTTGTTATCAACACAATAAAAAATCCCTAGCTACTAAAGGAGCTATTTGAGCAGAATCTGTATCAGTGAGGACTTAATATAGTTTTCCTTGTTCAGTTCACAGCCTTGTGAGTGATTAAGCCCTACAGTACAGTTATCAACCTCTGACAGGTAGACGGCAGTCTGCAAATCCTGCCTATGTTCCATCTCAAGTAAACCCTGTGGTTGTAGAGAAGTCACTTCACTGTGACATAATGTCTGTGTCATTATATGAAGAGGATGGGCTTGATGAACTCTACAAATAAACTTAACATCCTTCCTAAAATTTTAAGATATTCAATGGAAGATAGTTTTGTAGCAAATGCAATGTTCTGTGGAAACAATAATGTACAGATAAATAGATAATAAATTAGCAAATACTCTGGCTAATCTATGGCCTTCATGCCATATTTTATGGGGTTTGCCTTTTCGCAGTGCTTTTCAGTTTCTGGGTTCCCTCAAATCCCATGTATTGTCAAGCTTTGCTTTTTAGACATAATAAACACGGCCAGATTGGAAATCCATGTATAAGAAGAAGAATAAATGTTTTAGCTGGCATGAGAATTCTTACAAAGAGAATAACTCTTTGTGCTAAGAAAATGCAGCAATAACTTGTTTAGAATAGAAGGTGAAAAATAATGGGACCTGGGTATTGGTAAAACTGTTTTGCCCGAGACAAGACAATAGACTGCTTGCTTTTAAAAAGGAAATTTCAAAAAAAGAGAAAAGAGAGAAAAGGAAAGAAAAAGGAGAAATGAAAATGAAGGAGAAAGTGGAGGTGAAGTTAAGAAGAAAAGGCTGTGTAGTGTGCCTGGATTTCTGCAGAGTCCCTGTGTCTGCATTAAAACCTACAAAATTCACAAAATGCTGGCTACTAGTAGATTAAAAAAAAATAAAACAGAGGAAGTTTGGAGCTTTCAACGGACATGACAAGGGGAGAAAACAAGGCAAATTCTCTACTGAAATGTTGCAGAAATTATGGAAAGGATTCTGGCAATGCATTTGGGGCTTAGAAGCTCATAAAAAACACCTAATCAACTGACTTCTGTGTACATTAAATTTAAAGATCAAACATTAGTACATTACTAAGGATCTGAGAATTTACATGTGAGTCCAGAACAAATAACAGCATGCCTGGGTCAAATGAAGTCTTCCATACTATGGGGAGAATAACATCACTATGCTTTAAAAATATGAAAAGAACTCGTTCTCTGATTTATGTACACAAACAAACACAGGTAGACAGCAATATGCTAAGCCTGTAACTAATATAAAGTGTTTTTGTCATCAGAGAACATCATCTGGCAAAACCATTTGCATTGTTTGGACAAACCCCATTTAAGTGGGAGTAAGAAATTAAAAGCGATTTCATAATTGACTTTCAACATTTCCATGTTTACTTGTTTACCAGGTATTTATCGAGCACCTCCTATGTGCATTCCATTGCAGCATCCATAAAGGAATTAAAATATATATGAATTCATTCTTGAAGAAGCTTGGTAACTAAGGAGACAGACTTTTAAGCACAGAAAGTTAAAAAGGAAAGAGTAAATGAAAATTGATTTTTTTAATTGGCTAGAAGAGAATTTCAGAAGCTGAAGTGTCCTTGGATATATTTTAGAGACTGCATTAGTACCTAATAAGTCACACAGATAACAAAAGCTATAGTATTTCAGGTAACAGGAAGATCACTTTGAATTTAGTAATCCGTGAAGCCTTCACCTAATGGAGAAGTTAAGACTTAGCATTCCAGCATAAATGATGTGGAAGCTAAAATGTTAGGACATGATCAGGTCTGCTGGGCTGAAACAGGATTTGGGAGGGGAGCAAACCCAGAGATTTTTGTGGGAGAGGAAAGGAGAAGATACCAGGAGCCCAGGATCTATGCCTCTTTAATTAAGGACCTGAAAACCTGGAATATTTGCTTTTAGTTTATAAAATAAAAGTTAATAATATCTATCCTACCTTCCTCATAACTATGCTAAAAAATCAAATAAGTTAACATATGTGGAAGTAACAAAAACACATTAAAGTTTCATACCAATACAAGTTAATTTTCTTATTATCAGGGACTCACCTACATTTTTAAGATGGATAACCTCTTGGGTTCTCAAAGAAGAGTTCCTGGTGTTCATCTTAGCCATCCTGAAACCTAACACTAGTGATGTCTCTAACTCCTCCATCTGTTCAATTTCACAATTTAACTTTGCCCCTCCATCTTAGAGGCATCTTTCTGATACACTGGTAAGTCCACTTTCAAGGGTCCCTGCCACCTGCTACCTGACCACAATACTGCCTTCAGAATTAAGAAAACAAACTGCTGTCCACTAGTGCTCAGTTGATACCGACTTGAGCCATGCTTGGACAAAACCCTGTGTATCAATCACATTTGATGTGAAAATTAACATACACAACCTGGAGTATAGCACACATCCTCAACGCTAGAATAGGTTCTGGATTTGTTCTGAGAGTAAAAGGAGCCAAAAGAGTTTTAAGCACATGTTGGGAAGATGGCAAATATAGCAGATATAGGACCTTACAGGAATATTAACATAATTGAATTAAGAGTGAATTGAATGGAAAGAGTACTGTTGGTACCAATAGTGTGCCAGTATATTCCATTATCAAGGCTACATATATTATCTCACAAATATGTGAAACACTCTTAATAGGCATTAATTAATTTATGGCCTGCCTTATTTCAGGAAGGAATTAAGGCAGTTTAAAAAACTGCACATAACATGATAAATTTAGATTTTTGTAAAAAAGAAGAGAAAACTCATATGAAATGTAAAATAAAGGTAGGAAAAAGATGATACACCCAAAAGTGATGTTAATATATAAAACCATACTTCAAAGTTATTTATCTTCATAAAGAGAAGCCAAAAATTCATCTGTGCATATTTTATAGCATCCTACAGAAAGAATGAAATGCAATCTGTTTCACAAATTATAATTACAATTTTTAAAATAACATTTTCCCAATTACTCAACAAATATTTATTGAGTACTATGTGAAAGGCAAAAGTACAATCCAATGTACTACCAGTGCATTGGAGAACAAGATGGACAAAATTTCTCTTGGGGTTTACACACTTGTGAGGAGATAGAAAATACACAAACAAATATACACTACGACATCAAGTAGCAATAAATGATAGGGGAATGTTGACACCAAAAAGAGAGTGACTAAAAGGGGGTGTCATTAGACAAGAATGACACCAACAGAGGTGATGAGCAGTTGGGAGTTAGAATGCATTGTGAAGGGGTCTTGAATATGGATTGGACATGCGATGGGAAGAAAAGAGCAGCATTTAGGAAGACCCTTAAGTTTATAACTTGAGAAAATAAGTGGGGGGTCTATTTATTGAGAGGGAGATGTCTGGGAAAGGTATGGGTTTGTTTAGGAAGCAAAATCAAAACATTAATTTTTGTATGCCTATTTTATTTGTATCTAAATGAAGATGCCTGAAAAACACCCACTTGAGGAAGGAAGAGGTCAGGACTGAAATCATTAATGTACATGTCATAAATGTTTATACAGTATTTATATATTTATTTAAATTTTACATAGGACTGGATAAGTTTCCTAGGGAGAGTAGAGATAGAGAAGAGACCATGCTTAAGTGGTGAGTCCTTAAAGCATTTTAGCATTCAGAGGTCAGTGAATTACTTTCTCTTTGCACACCATCCTCTCTAAGATCAATCATTGCAGTCTGTTCAGGCCTGAGGGTTTTCCTGGGTTGCAGGATTCTGAGTGCTAAAACCCAGAGTCTCAGGCAAACTTGGATGAGCTGACCACCCTAAACCCTCAATCCATCCATTCTCCACTCTTTCTTCCCAGCTTTATGTCCGCAGGAGACTGACCTCGGCAGACCACCATCATCCTTCTGTCTTCCTAGAGCTCAGCAAATGGGAGGCATCAATAGATTAGAAGGTGGGAAAAACAAAGGCATGAGTATTTCTTTCAGTGTCTCCACCTTCTTGCAAAAATGGCAGTTTCCAGTTCTGTGCAGCAGCCCTATTTATCATAGACCCAATGTCTTCCTCCGAGCTCTAATTCTAGCACTCTGCCCCCTTGCATACTCAGCCCTAAGGGTGGTACAGCTTTCTGCTGATGCTAATCCCCAGGTGCTTCAAGGTCCTTTAATGTTTCCACTGACCTGCCTGTGCTTTTCTAAATAGCCCCTAAGTTAAAGTCTTCATGATCAAATCTGATAGGGCCAACTAATTCACAGCTTGGGGAGAGCAGCACTATCCAATAAAGGAGAGGCCTGTGAGGCAGAAGAAGCAAGGAGGTTCAGGAACTAAGAGGCAAGGGGAGCTATAAATTGTCAATGTCAGTGATTTTCAATTTAGTAAAATCTTCTCCTGAGAGGTGTTCTAGAAATTTGTGGAAGTGGCTTTTGTTCTCATAAGGAGGGTGCTACTGGCATTTACTAGGCAGGAACTCGGAGTGCTAGAAGCAGTCCTATATTCTGGATGGTCTCAATTGTCAAAGAGCTGCCCCATGTCCTGGTAAATTTTGAAATGCCTCCTTGCCTCCACATAAGTGGGGGCAAGAAGAACCCCCCAAAATACAGTTTGGTCTAAGCTTACACTCTATTTTAACATGAAGTATTTTTTGCACGGTTTTAATATACATTTTACATTTCCAATAACTGCAAACACCAATCAAAGGAAGGTTGTATGAATTTATTTGTAAATTTAACAAAGTAATTTGTCATTTCAGAAAAATTATGTATGACAGCATGGTATTTAATTCTCCATTATAACATAGCCACTTTAGTCTGTAAGTCTATATTTATTGTAAGCAGATTACTATTTGCTTAGGTCTTCTAGTACAAATGTTGAGCAGTCACATATTAAAGTACATATTATTATATTATACACTATTTTTCTCATATTACAGTTGTATAATTATATTGACTTTTTAATAATTGTATTTGTTGATAGATGATATCTATGAAATTCATTTCAAAATAGTAAAGGGAACATAGGAATACAAGTTATAAAACATAGCAATATTTGTTATGGGTGAAATATTGGGTCTGACAGAGTTGAGAATAACTGATGAACACGGATCCAGAAATCAATGATAATGATGACAATTTACCGATAGAGAGGCAGGTGTTTAAAATCTTCAATGAATGATTAGGGCAATGGCTCTGAAACTTTTCTGCATCTTTAATGACCTGAAGAGCTTCCTTCAGTCCGAATACCCAGCCTGGCCATGTCAGAATCTCTAAAGGTGGGGACTAGGCATCGGCATTTTTGAGAGTCCTTTAGTGAAGCCAAATTTGAGAACACTAAATGAAAGATTAGAATAAAATTATAACAAGGAACTGAAGATGGTCAAGTCTGATGGCATATCATTTAAAGAATCAGTGATTTTTCAGAAGTGGAAAAGGAAAGAAATGGCCCCAAATGAAAATGGAGAGCATCTCTGAGCCTGAAAAAAAAGAATAGCCATCATTGAAAAGACTTCCAGGAAACCTGAACCCTTAGGAATCAAAGGTTTCATTATGAAAAATAATTATAAATTAGAGGAATGCAGTAAAGGGGACTTTTAGAGAGGAGACTGGGGTAAAGAGATGTCTGCCAAATTCTAGAGGCACAGTGGAAGGTCTCAGAGTAGCTGAGGAAGGAGACAAGTTTGAATCATATTAGGGGAGGTGAAGAGAATATGCTGACAAGGAGTTCCAGGAATGACCTGGGAGAGACAGATGGCACAGGTGATGGGCTCTGTCTGCTGTTTTTAGAGGAAGATGGGAAACCCTTCTAATTGTAGACCTTGTAGCAGACACTGTCAGTGCTCTGCCTAGAGCACCTGGGATCCCATTTACCACTTCTGCCGCCCTGCCCCTAGCTTCTTTGCATTTTTCCTTAAAATGGCTGGCAACTGCAACTCTCTTCAGAGGATTGCCCTTGGGCAAGCAGAGCCATCAGGAAAAGCTGGAAATACTTGGGCACTTACGGCTCCCACCAGGAAGCCTTACCCTAACCAGCTCCCTTGCCTTGTCGGGAAAAACGGGTTTACTTTATATTTCAGAGTTTTACTGTAGGCTCAAACTGAAATAACCTCTCCTAATTTGTCTAAAATTGTTGGTTTGTTTTGGCTTCTTTCCCTTCCCTGTCCTGCTTTTCCCATTCCCTTACCAGTTTCTCTTTGCAAACATTTCAATAAATCACTTACTTTTGAATTCTTGTTTTGGGGTCAGCTTCTGAGAAACTTGACCATGTTACAGTCAACTTATGATGGACAAGCAGCAGCACAGGTTAGCAGAAGCAGGAGGAACCCTGGGGGGTTCCCAAAACCCCAGCTGAGGGCAATACCACTGTGCAAATGAGAAGCAGTTTTACCACATGCAAGTGGAATTACTGAGATGACTAATTTTGATAGACCACAGAGTAGGTTTTAACATAGGTCCTTGTGAAGAAAACAAAATCTTCATTTATACCTTCCAGGAACTCTAATGCCAATTTACAGAAGGGTGTTTTCTACACCATTATTTATCACTCAATATAATCTAATTCTGTTGGTTAGAAACAAGCAACCATGTAGGTTGCCAAAACAATGTGTAGTGTGTGGACCCATCTGCCTGTAGTTTAATTTCACATAGACATAGACTTTAGAGTACCTAGGAAAACAGAGGGACCTATATCCATCAGCTAATCTCCCTAAAACATTGTTTTAAAGTACAGATCTCCCTCAACCTATAAGGGGGTTATGTCCAAATAAACCCATCATTAAGTACAAAATAACATAAGTCAAAAATGCAGTTAATACATCTAATCTACTGAACATCAGAGCTTAGCCTAGCCTACCTTAAACATGCTCAGAACTCTTTACCTTAGCCTATAGCTAAGCAAAATCTTCTAACACAAAGTCTGTTTTATAATAAAAAAATGTCGAATACCTTATGCCATTTGTTGAATACTGTATGGAAAGTGACAACAGAATTGTTGTATGGGTAGAGAATGGTTGTGAAAGTGTTGGTGATTTACCCACACACTTGTGTGGCTGATGAGGAGCTGTGGCTGCCACTGCCTCGCTTCACGAGAGAGTATCATACTACATATTGACAGCCTGGGAAAAAAATAAAAGCTCAAAATTCAAATTACAGTTTCTACTGAATGTGTTTCACTTTTGCACCAACGTTAAAGTCAGAAAATCATAAAGTGAGCCACCATGTTGGGGATCATTTGTAGTTAAGTTTGGATAAATATTAATATTGACCATCAGTAAGTTCAAAGTTGTTTTTTTTTTCTGAGTAGCGTTCAAAATCATATCTAAGTTGCTGATTTAGTGAAGAGCAACATATTTTAAGTGTCAGTCAAGGTGATACTATAGTCTATAATTATCAGACATTATAAGATGGGCAAAAATGATGAAGCATAGGTGATAAGAATTAATGCATCTACCTGACCTCTGGTTTCTTGTCCTCTCCAATATTCAGTATTTTGGAATTAGAGTTGAAACATTATATGAAAAAGAAAGGTCCTTTCTCTTAAAACCAAAGTCCCAGAATTATAGCCACAAGAACTGAGACTTTCACACACACCACTTCATATTAGGAAATGTATAGACTTTCCTTCCTCTCTCAGAAGTCTCCTTTAAGTTCCAAAGGGAAGGAAAAGGAGAAAATATTTCCAGACCAAGATTAATAAGTGGATGAATTCAAGAGATAATGGATACAAATGATTATATAAGCGTTCTCCTTTTAGGGAACATCTTGAGAAATCGAGTGATGGTTAAAATGTGGAATTTTTCATCAATAGATTCATCTAAGCTTAATACCAACATAATACTTTTTATTACTAGCATGGTAATATCAAGATGTGATTATGACAATAACTGAAGTCATTAAGTTATTTTCCTCTCTCTTTAGTGGGAAAGCACATCCAACACTCAAAGCAGCAAATCTACTTACGTGCACAAGTGTGCCATCTAAGATTGCCAAATCTTAGGCTCTCTTAAGTTCCTTCTTCCAGAGACAACCCACTGACATGAGAGGACTCAAACAGCAGGGCCATGAAGAGTAGATTACTCTCTGTAGACTTGAGGATGGGGAGGAAAAATCCCCACTGTGGAGGTGGGGGGAGATATGTCTCAATAAGACCATTAACCCACAGAACTGCACAGGAGGAAGTTCCCTACGAAGCATCCAGAAAATAATAAAGTTCCTGTAGGAGAAAAATCGGTATTTGGCAGCCAATGACAGAGCCACAGTTAGATGAAAGAGCACCAATCCTCAGATGAGGAAGATCACAAATTACTACCACTTTCTAACAGTAATTCCAAAAGTCAGAACTTCTCCTTCCTTGCTCCCCTCTATCTCAACACACACACACACACACACACACACACACACACACACACACACACAGGTGATAAGCAGGTACAGATGCATGGAAAGAGCATCAGTCTGCCTGCCATCCTAACCACTGCAAATAATTTTTAGCAGTCTTGGAAGCCAGCAGGAGCTGAATGCTGAGGTTTTAGAGAATTTTCAGTAACAAAATGTAGAATCTGTTCCCCAAAGTAAACAGAAGTTATTAAAAATGGTACTTGCTGTCAATTTTATATTATCTTCTCAATCCACTGGAATTTGTCAGCTAGTATCTATTATCAGTGATAATAGAAAAAAAAAAAAAACCTGCCCTGTTTTTACTGTGTTGCTGAGTCGCAACCTTGCATTTCTATAAGGGTCTGACCTTCATCATTAACCTGGACTTCATCAGATTGACCTTTAATCCATTCAACCATTTATTAAGGAAAAAAATTGTGTAGTAGAAACTATACTGGTCTAAGAATCAGTCTGGCTCTATCATGTACCAACTTTAGGATTTCAGGAAAGCTTTCCTTTAACAGCTCTGAGTCCTAGTTTTCTAAAATGTAAAATGGGGTCCATGATATTTATCCATATAGTAAGCACTCAAGCTCAAAAATGTTTGTTTTCATTCCACTCATATCTTCAACCTCTAGACCAATTTTAAATAGTATTTTTTGCAAACAATAGACATTAATTAATTGCATTAATTTCTGTGGTGTTATCTCTTTAATCAATGAGTTATTTCCTTTTTAATCCTGCTAAGGAAGTGAACAGAGGGTTTCCCTTTAGGATTTTTTGGTCTTGTTGATTTGCATCTTTAAACGATACTTAACATTTGGGCAGCTATTGTCTATAAATCTAGCATATGTGTGAATTTAGAGCCCCAATTCACCTTAGCTTGTTAAATCTGTGCCTTAACAGCTTTTGCAGAGCAGGAATACCAACATGACTGAGTTGTATGCCTTCCCTGTGTGCATATTTGTTTTCCTTCATTGTTATTTGAGTTAGTCCTTTTAATTTTTTTTTTAAGACAACAGTATGTTTGCATTTGGTCTAGTTCAGCTATAATAAATTCTTGCTCTACCCCATGACAGGCTTTCCTAGGCTGCTATATAAGTGTTCTGTATCCTGTCAAATTTGCTATTTAAATATTTGGATTTTTCTTCTTACTTTCTTATGGCTTATCTTCCTTTCTACTTTTTGGTGATGATTGTATTCTGACCCTCAAAGGCTCTAATTTGAATGCCCCTAGTAACCAATTTATAGTTAGAGTCTATAACAGTGCCTGGAGTCTTTAAAATAGTTCCCTGTAGCAAATCATATCTATAAACATTTTACAGGAAGGGTAAGTCAACATGTTTAAACAGGCTGCCTCAGAAAGGACCTGTATAATTTATGGAGTAGAATGGAAATACTGCTACTCAAAGCATTTTCTCATCCACTAAAACTATAGTGTGGCCTCAATGTTTAGTGACTAACTTGTTAAGGAAAGAGATACAGAAAGAGGAAATAAATTTCCAGGTATTTTTCCGGAATCTATTTCTTTTTTCCATCTTTCCATGAGTATAAATAGCTCTGGGCCACATCTCTTGAGATTCTCCTTCCTTCAATTTCCCTTGACCTTAGGCAAATTTTATCAGTAAGTTACCTCTGTGCCTCAGTCTCCTCATTTGTAGAATGAGGATGATAATAGCAATCTCTCTCCTAAGGTTGTTGAGAGGAGTACATTAGTTTATACATAAAATGTGCTTAGAAAAAACCTGGCTTTCAGTAGGCACTCAGCAAGTGTTAGTTATAATTTTTACTCCTTCAATCACCTGTTTAGTGTCTTCTTCATCTCCATCACACCCCGTGAAGCTAATGAGGCAAAGGAGGATGGAGGACCAAAGCCAAGAAGAAAGATAGTCCTGTTCTTGGATTCACACATCTCAGGTTGATTATCACTTCAGGGAAGACTTCAAATCTTTTGTTCCAGTCCAATGTTTTCCATATAGCTGTTCTTTACCTTCCTGTCCCCTGCTGTCCAGTAGACCTATGTACTGTATCTCTTGAATCTTATTTCAGTGAATAAGACGACAAGTGAAACATTCTTGTTTTACTTTCAATTTATTATCACTGACACAAGGAAGAAGCAATGAGTCACAAGGAATCAGAGCTAAAGGAAAGCAAGCTGTGGACACGTAAAGATAATAATAACAATGAAAAAGCAAGTTCCGGTAGCAGACTGTCCTCACATTTCCGATGTTCACTTCCCTATAGCCTTCCTTCAGTAATAACCCTGGGAAGAGTTAAGAGTTTTATCAGAAAGCCAAACAGATGTTCTGGCTCCACAGAGGAGATTATGTTCTGGTCATTGAGAGAGCAGCATATGATTTCTAGTGTAATCAACATAAATTGAAAAAATATTTCCTCAGATCTAACCTATTCAATAATGCTTATTGAATACCCACTATGTGGGTAGGTGCACAGAAGTGCATAGTAGGTAGGTGCATGAAATGATAAATAAAATATAGTAGTCTGTCTTCAAGTAGCTCATGATCTAGTAGGAGAAATAAACTAAGTATACAAATAGCCATAATATAAGGGAGAAAATACTAAATGCTGTAAGCAACAAATAAATAAGTATCTCTGAAGCAAAAACTGAAATGTGTACTCAGTTCCCATGAATTGTTGAGAGGTACTGAACATTCAAATAAAAGTTGACTAAGTGCCTGGTTGGGTCAAGGTCCTTCCTGGATTCTACATTAGGTGCAAATGTCAACAGGTAACCTATAATCTTGTTGGGGATATAAGACATTCAGACACACAAAGATGTAAAAAGCTGAATGGTAAAGGCAGGTGGGAACACAGAGCAGAAAGTACTTCTCACCAGACCCACACAGGTGACACGGGTAGAGATGGCTGTCTCCCTCATCCAAGCTCACTCCCAGGTGTCAGGTGGGCTACAGTGATCACTCTGCTGGGATCTTGCTTCCGCTCCTTCCTCTGGCAACCTCGCCTTCCTCACACTTTGACTAGAATAACTTTATAATGTAAAAAGCAGACCATGGTTCTTCCTTGTCTGTGGCCCTTCAGAGGCCTCTTACTGGTCTTGGAGTCAAACCCAGACACTTTGTCACGGCCTAAAGCTCCGGGCCCCACTACTGTTGTATGCTCAGCTCACATCTCTTGCCCACTCCACTGTGCCTGCGCTGGCTCTTTGCTGGTCCTTGGCCTCGTCAAGCATGTTCCCTTCTCAGAATCTTTGTAGTTACAGTCCCCTCTTCTTCCCAGGACTCTCTTTACACCCAGGTATCATGGGTCATACCTGGATCCCAGCCTTGCTCTTGAGAACCCCTGCTCTTGTCCTCCAAGCCGGTAGTCAGTGGCTGCCAGTGTTACTTCCTGTGCCTGAGCCATTCGCTTGACACTCTGCCTGCTTTCCAGGTGTGGAGGGACTGATGGGAGATCTTCTGTTACTATCCCTTGAACAGATCTCAGAGCAGACTTCTCAAGTCGCTTCTTGGAAGCAAAGTAGCCCCATGAACCACTGCTAGGGCAGTGAATTAGATAATGTTTTGGTCTAAGTGTGGTGACCTAAGTGTCAGGTATGAAAACTATACTCCACTTCCAATGCTTTGGCCACTTCCTTTGTGACCTCAATCAAGTTACTTAACCTTTCTGTGTCTCTCTATCTCCATTTGGAACATTCCCTATGTCCATCCTATGTCCAAACTTCTTTCCTCTATTCCTCCATTTCTTCATCCCACACATACTTATTGAGGGCCTACTTTATATATGGTGGTGTGCTATCCCCAAGGGCTAACCTGTGAATAAGACACATACCATATATGCAGTTAGGAGCTTAAATTCAAGCACAGGAAGACACACACTAAGCAGTTTTATCCCATGGGCTAACAGATAAAATAACAATCTCCCTCTCAAACCCCTGATTGGGTTTCCAGACATGGGAGAAGATAAATACTTGGAGTTTTCCAGATCTTATTACAGAAACCACTGGAAAAGAGCACCCTTCCCAGAAATTCAAATTGGAAAGGTACAGGGGAAACTGTCATTTCAAAGCATCCCGTAGTTGGTTACTTTGCTTGTTTGTTTTTCCTGAAGAGTAGATGGCCTTGTTGTTTGAAAAGGCACAATCATGGGCTCTACTTTTTATGTACTTCTTCTTTGATGATAAGCTTCTAAGCACAGTCTAAATGCAGGCGAGTAAATGAAGGAAAAGTGTCATTTAACTGCACAAAATGTCATCTCCACTGAGGAGAGGGTAAGCTGTACAGATTAGACTTAGGGAAAAGTTTCTATTCCTTAATATGGGTCTAAGCTAAATCTTTAAGAATTATTGCTTTCCATGGAGGGTGAGTGTGTGTGTGTGTGTGTGTGTGTAAAGTGTCCCAACAGTTTCTTCCAAGACATTTAAAAAAGAAAAAGGAAACATGCTTTTACTTCATAGAAGTGAAAAGTCTGTTAAAGTTAGCTACCTTGACATGAAAAACTCTCTCCAGGTGGTCTTATAGAATGCCCCCATGGTTTTATTTCAGATAGAGCTCAGATTTTAGGAAACATTCCAGTATGGTTAGTTGCATGCCTTCAGTAACCCTTGTAGACAGAGGCAAGAATAACAAAGCAAGATCAGCTCTTCTGCATAAGTAGTTGAACAAATAAATAAAAATTTGTCCCAGGATAGTCTGAAGAGAAGATCTTACTCTCCAAGGTATAGAAGACAGACCCCAAGACTGGGAAAGAGGCTAGGAGTTAAGGTTGCCCATCAGGAGAACCTATAAGAAATTTTTTCCCTTGAACTTCTGGAATGGTGACATTTCACAAATAGTTTCAAAATGTTTCTTTCCCATACTATAGCCTTCTCTGGTAATCCCTAACTCTTCAGTAAAGTGAGCTACACACGGACAGCCTTTTGTTAGTAGGATTGTGAGTAATTAGGTTAAAGTTCAATGAAGACAATGGTGGCCTTTCTCACGTCACTTCCTGCTGAACTAGCAGCAAGTACTGAAGGAGACCATGGTCCCAGCATCACACAAAGGGAGCCGAAGCAAGTAATATTCAAAACATTCGTTTATGAGAGTAGAAGGGAGGAGATCTTGATGCGGTGAAGTCAATGCTAAGTTAGTAGACTCTAAATGGCCAGAAGCCAAAAAGTCCCGTTAGATTCTCAAAACAGTAAAGCTAAGATTGAGGAAACAAGCAAATACACAAAATTACAACTGTGGTGGATATTCCCTGGGAAAGCCTAAGACACTGAAAGATTAAAGAAGGGAGAAACTCAATTCTCAAGCTCTGAAGACTGAGTAGGATTTATCAAGCTAAAGGGGAGCATGCCACAAAAGCATCCATGGCAAGAAGAGCAAAGTGAATGCTGACAAGGGATTATAGAACTGAAGGAAAGCCTGAATGGCCAGATCATTCACCCTGAGACAGAATGAGACTGGGACTGGGTCCTGCGAGGACTTAGGGGGCAGTTTTAGAATGCTGAATTATATCTTCATACAAGAAGGTTAGGCATTTCCTCCAGGTCCCTAAGTCTAAGTGCTGTTAACTACAGAAAGTAGTGAATTAAGTGAATTAGTGTTATGGTTTACAAGAGAAGGAAAATGACCAAAAAGAGTTTATTGGAACATGTATATTCTGAGGATGATCATGAAGGTTGATAGATTTGAGAGGGTTTCTAAACAAAAAGCAAAAGCAGAAAACAAAAACAAAACCAACAAACAAAAAAGGAACATTCATAGTTCAGAAGAGAATTATCATTGACTTCATAACGGGGAGTAGCTAAGTCTATTCACAAAAAAGAAGTCATGATCCCCGACCCCCAATATGAAAGAATTATTTCTACTTGCAAAATATCTCAGTTCTATGTTTTCGTTCCAATGACATGTGTAATTAAATATTTAAGACAAGATGAGCTCTGATTTTCTTTGGCAACTAGACTGTAGGATAATTTCTAGTGTTATCATTCAGCCATTGAAATTCTTTCATGTTAAAGGTTTACTCATTAATCTAAAATAATTTCTTCAAGGAACTAGGGTTAGACATTTTCCTTCTTAACTATTTCTACACCATAGGAGTATATGCACAATTAAGAAACAAACCATAATCCTGATTTCTTGCCCATTCCTCCTAGGTTAAGAGACCACCCAGTTTTTAAGAGTAATTTGAAGTGATATTTGTGAAGTCAAACTTTTCCTGGATCATTTTTATTCAGAAAAACAAATCTCTTAATTGGGATTTTTTTGAGCTGCAAATGTCATAAGAAGTAACCATAAGTGGGGACGCCCGGCAGGTTCAGTTGGTTAGGTGTCTGACTCTTGATTTGTCTCAGGTCATGATCTCACAGTCTGTGAGTTGAGCCCCACATCGGGCTCTGCATTGACAGTGTGAAGCCTGCTTGGGATTCTCTCTCAGCCCCTTCCCTGCTTGTGTTCTCTCTATCTTCTCTCTCTCTCTCTCTCAAATTAATAAATAAACATTAAAAAGAAGTAACTATAAGTTATTTAATCAATAATGGGTACAGAACCATACAAAACAAGGTAGGTGGTTTCAGGACTAAAGTCACAGGAACAACGGCTTGAGCAAGGGTCTGGGTGTTCTCCACCTTTCTGCTTGGCCATGCCCAGTATGTCCAAGATGTCTTCCTTGTGGTTTAAGATGGTGGTAGCAGCTCCCAATGTCACATACAGAGACAGTGGCATCCATCCTAGACAAAGATGACTTTTCTTTCATAAAGTCTTTTTATTGGGAAGAAAAAGTCTCCCCAAAACTCTCAGATGGAAATCTTCCCTTAGGGCCTCATTGGCCACATCTAGGTCACATGTACATGTGTAAGGCAATCACTGGAAAGATCACTGGGATTCCATGGATTGTGAGACCAATAACGATTTATGCCTTAAGGCATTAAGAGTTGCATCTTTCCTGAGCAGAGTAGAAGGTGAATGCTAGAGTAAAACTGGAAATCTCCTTGAAGGGTAGAAAGTGAGGAAGACAAGAAACGGCAGGAAAAGGGGTAGAGAATGAATATTTTGGAAATTAGAAGGTCTGTTTAAAGAACTGAGTGCAATACTGTAAGAAAACCAACAGCAGCATGCTCTATATTGTTGACCTGAAGGGGCAGAGTGGTCACCAAGACCCAGGAGGAGGAGGTTATGTTGATACCCACCCTTTTGAAGCCTTGTATAAGTACAGCCAGAGGCAAATCCACAATGAAGGAGCCCAGGAGACTACCTGGACTCTCCTCATCTATTGTTGAGGTTCCTTATTGGCCAATCTTGCCTGGAAGCCAGAAGGCAAGTAGTTCATCTAGCACAGTCTCTTGTGGCAGGATGAGGGGAATAGGGGAGAACTGATTTGCAGGTGCAAATAGAGCACAATCAACATAGCCATTCATTACCTCCATCCTTGCTGTCATTGCAAATAGAAGCCATACTGCACATGCCTTTTCAAACAAAAATTAAGTTACTTTTAATTAAGTAACATAAAGAGTTGTTCTCTTTCCCTTCCTTGTCCTATTCCCTTCAATTTTTTTTTTAATGTTTTATTTATTTCTAGGAGAGAGAGAGAGAGAGAGACAGCGTGAGCAGGGGAGGGTCAGAGAGAGAGGGAGTCACAGACTCTGAAACAGGCTCCAGGCTCCGAGCTGGCAGTCAGCACAGAGCCCGACACGGGGCCGAACCCACGAACCGCGATATCATGACCTAAGCGAAAGTCGGACGCTCAACCGACTAAGCCACCCAGGTGCCCCTGTCCTATTCCCTTCAAAGTATGCCTACAGCATTGTTTCCTTTAATTAGTAACAGATTGTTTTCTTTAGCTTGATCATTTAGCAACATGTTAAAATCACTCAAAAATGGTAATACACACAGGCACAGTCTAAGAAAGGGGAACTCTGTACCTCCTTTATACATGTTGTACAGAAGACCTCCAAGGAGTAGCCTTGGGAGATAAGTAAGGAAAGGAGTAGTTTCAATTGTTCTAGCATTTACATTTTCAAATGTTTTTCAAAGCTCTTTTTAAAACTCAAATAATTCTAACCTGCACACAACAATGCTATATTATTTTGCCTCTCTAGACTTCCTACCAAAATTCCTTACAAGAACCTCTAATATTTTTCATCTTGGTTCAAGTTTTTTCTATCCTCCATGTCTGCGGCACCAGATGGAAGAAAAAGACAGAAGTGTATAAAGAAACCACAGGAAGAATAAGTAAAACTTGAAGGTGTTAAGCCTCAAATTTTCAGTCTCCTACTTTAATCTATATCCATCCATTTCTTCCTTCTGCCCTTTCCTGCTCTGATAATAGGACAATAAACTCCAAACAGATGGCATGCCACCTCCATCTGAGTCTATCAGCTACTGCACTTGGCTTTCAAGACTCTCATTTTGTCTTGCTCCTGGCTGGACTATGAGAGCACACTCTAGTGTGCTGCTAATATTAAGGTGCATGTACCATGCTTAATCAATTGACTCCATATTTTAAAACATCATGGTTTCAGGTGAAAGATCCAGAGAATGAATAAAATAGTTATGCAGTTCCCATTATATGGTACTAATTGATTTTAGTACCTCCTCTAAGCCAAAGAAATTTAAATGGGTTAATTTGGGATAGCTGTTAGCAACACTTAATCTTTTCATGCCTGAAATTTATACTTATCTATGGCTAAAATTATGAAACCTCTTTGAAATACTAAATATCTAATAGAATAGAAAAGATAAGCTGGACTTTGTTTTAAATACCTAACTCTCTAATAGTTACTTGCATCTTTTTGCTAACAGAAAGGCAAGGTAATTAGTTCACAAATGTAAGATCTACAAGGACAGACACTTTTATCTGCTGTGTTCACTAATGTATTCTCAAGGGCAAAAACAGTGTCTGGCCCATCATAAATACTCAATTAATATATGTTGAATAATGAATGGTTAACGTCCCAAGGTAAGACTATCAAACAACTTAAGTATCAAAAATATAGTTAGCTTATTTTAGGTGCTAAGTAGTAAAAACTATCAATAATAATACTATTATTACCATTTTTGATTATATATTATTTGCCAGCTTAATTGAGTGTTCCATTTATAATACCTCATTGAATCCTTACAAAAGATTCAACTTTACCATAAAAATAGTAGGAAGAATCCCCATTCTTTAGATGAAAAAACTGAGAGGCTACTATTTAGTGAACTCAAGATTTGCATCCTTATCTAGGTCTGTCTCCAAAATCCAATCTCTTAAGCACAAAGCTATACCTACAGTTTGTATCACTGAAGTGTAACATCTCAAATTTGGAATCCAAGGTTTAGTTCTTGAATCAGAAAACCTTTAACTTAGGCTTAGGCAGCTCTAGATTTGAATGTCTATAAGGCCCCTTTCCTCTGAGTGACAATGCACAAGTTATTTAATTTCCCTGGGCCTCAGTTATTTTATCTGTAGGATGTGTTTTGTTATCTCAGCTAGGGAGAATTTTGCTAGAATTCAGCGAGACGTTCTCATGAAGCTTGCCTATATATAATCAGTGCTTATTTTTGTGATTTTGTGAAAAAAAAGCACAATGAATTGGTGGGTTAAATTATTCTATTTGAAATAAAAATGCATAGAAATGTGATCTAAATAAATCCAACACTGGAAACCCCTATTGTCACTCCATATTTTTTTTTCCTCTTTGTTAGCTGGGGATGGAAAAGACACTTCTCTCCCAGAATCCTAGGATAAACTCTGTTTCACTTTGGCAATTGAGAGAGCTTTATCTATTACGTCTTCAGGACCCAGTCTAAGGAAATACTAGCCACTGTTGATGACTGATGAAGGAAACATGAGAGGTCAGAATGACATTAATGTCATTCTTGTTTCACATAGCTTTGTTTTCAGAGCTCAAGGAGAGCATAGAAAAGTAGAGAATATCGCCTGCTAATTACTTTTTTACTAAGCCCTAATTGCTGGCTTTTGTTTGTCTGTTTATTAAACTTTCTATTTTCTTCATAAGATCACAGACATTTTCCTTTATTGCTTAACTTTTCCAAATTACTGGTAGGCACAAGGCATCCTCTGGGACCCATCTTTCCTGCTCTGCTTGTACCAAAGGGCATTTTTAATTACTTAAGCTTTTCAATTTTTTTGAGAACTATTACATACCACAGTAGAACATCATCTCAAAATGAATGTAATATCTATGCCAATGTTTGTCTGAGTTCCTCATTTCCTTAAGAGCTTCCCTCTAAATGAGGGCAAGGCATGACAGGCAGGGGGGAAAAAAAGAAAGAAAAGAAAAGGAATCTCAAGAGAAAAGGAGAAATTAGCATACCTTCTTATTTTGTTGATTTTAAGAATTATTAACTTATTATAAATCTCTGGCACACAGTAGACATAATAGAAGCTATGTCTTGATACGATGGTAAGAAAGTGAAGGTACAATGGGGATGAAAAGGCATAAGGTAATGATGTTTAAAAAGTGTTTGGGTATAAACCACACAGGTGTAAAGCAAGAATTCAGGTGAGACAAAGAAAGACACTCTGGATTTGACTGAGAAAACAACAGAGTTTAGGTTGTTTTTTTTTTTAATTTTTTAAATGTTTTTTATTTATTTCTGAGAGAGAGAGACAGTGTGAGCAGAGGAGGGTCAGAGAGAGAGGGAGACACAGAATCCGAAACAGGCTTCAGGCTCTGAGCTGGCTGTGAGCACAGAGCCCAACATGGGGCTTGAACACACAAACCGTGAGATCATGACCTGAGCTGAAGTTGGACGCTTAACCGACTGAGCCACCCAGGTGCCCCAACAGAGTGCAGTTACAAAAACAATTTCGGAGAACGTTAGGCTAATGCACTTTCTCAACTGACGCTGGTCATGACGATCACCTGAGAAGCTATTTAATGTCCTCCTGTTGCCTATGTAGCCACCGGGCCATTGAAATGACAATCTCTGAGAGTGAGATCTGGGCACCATTTGGATTTAAGCTCCTGGTGATCCCATGAGCAGCCAAGGCTGAGAGCCACTGGGCTAAGCAGGAAGATTCTAGTGCATGACTCCCCCCATCATTCTGAAAAACACAGACATCTTAGCAGGCAAAACTCATTATTTTTAAAGAGACGGTAACCGACCTAACCCATTTTCCTGTATGAATTCACTGCCTGAGTTTCCTGACAACTTCTGTCCATCCCCGGTAGAACTGGAGACAATGCTCTGGCTAAGAACTGAGTTACAGCTCTGACTGAGTCTTCAGAGTGGCAGAGTTACGAAAAAGGGGCTGTTGGCTCTCTGCACTCCCCTACAGCTGCTGAAAAATCTCGATCTCTGGAGCAGCTGTAGGTAAAGCCTGTCTTCTTTCCAGATGTCCAAGGAAACACTTGCCACCCCAAGCAGCTGTCCCAAAGCATAAATGAATTAACCTCTGCCAGAAGTCACCAACAGCTGCTGAAATCAGCTGCTGGGACCGAGGTGAAGGGGAGGGCAGGAAAGCCATTGTCAGTTCCGAGGGGAACCCCAAGATCACTCCCAGTGTTGATTGCTGTGGGTGGAGAGAACACAAAAGGGTGAAAGCTTGTGCAACAACTGCAAATAAATATCTGCCAATGAAGTTACTAATTAAGAGGGCACACTTTGACAAGAAGCTATTAATAACTTTCCATTTACTTGGAAACTTAAATATCCAGCATGTTAAAAATAAAACCACATATTGAAATGCTAAAATAGTTTTCAAATTGACAGAACTGGTTTATTGTTTTCTCATCCATTGTTCCTTTTTTAAAATCTAGGCATTAACAAATTTTCTTCTTTGTACTTGTCAGGTTTTAGAAACATGAGCTAAGGCTTTTTTTAAAAAAAAGCTACTTTAAATGAATGAATTTTCCTTCATTTCAAATGGTGGCACTTTACATATTTTTTAAGTGCATTTTTTAGTGAGTTTGAGAGTACATTTAAAGGTGTTAACAAATTCTGAAGCTTAAGACATATATTCCAATTTTTTTGGCACCTGGTGCATGTTGCTAAGCAGTGACAGTAAGTTTCACAATCCAGAAGGAGCCGAGGTCCTATGCCATTTTAACACTTAATTTTTATCTCTTACCCCCATAATAATATTCTTACCTTTCTGTCTTGCTCTCTTATATTTTTATACCTTTAATGTCTTATTGCCTGAGTTTATCACAGTTTTAGTTTATTATCTTTTTAGTTCAAGATATGGTAGGTTAACCAACAGAGCTGTAGTAAAAAGTATTTTTAAAAGGATAGTTTTGAAGTAATCCCATAATGATTTCAAGAACTTTTATGGTTCAAGGTCTATAGATTTAAAATGACACCAATTGAATCTTTTCTATCGTAAAGCCTCAACTGTATCAGTATGGTTGCAAATATAGTATTTTAACTCTGCCACCAGTGTTTTTTTGAGATCACTTTTTTTACCTCAGGGTAAAACATATTTTTAATATATTTTTTATAAGAATGTCCAAAAGAGAATATATACATACAAATACACCTTTTGAAGCAGAGAAAGGCAGACTTAGGAAAAATCTAGAGAATTAGAGAAAGTTCAAAGAAACATTATGTAAATAGCCAAAAAGTGGATTCCGAACACACATGCAACAAAGGAGGAATAAGGAATAAGTCAGAACAATTTCTATGACAAATTGCAGATCTCAACTCAAAACGGTCTAAGCAAATAAATATTTAAACTCAGAAGTGGCCACTTTCAGTTAAATCCATGTTTTTGAAAGATACCATTAGGAATCTGTTTCTCTTCCTTTTACATCTCCATTGTCCTTTGTAGGCCTTCGTTCCTGTGCAGGTTCTCTCCCAGTGATGATAAAGAGCACAGAAGACCCATGCCTACATAACACTACCTTAGCAATCCCAGAGGAAAGAGGGCACTTCTTTCAAATATAACTAGTCTAAGGGCTAAGTTTTACTGAACCAAATTATAGCAAGTGCCCTTCCCTGGGCTGAACTGTGGCCGGAGAACATAGCAACATATCCAGGCTACTTGTCAACTCTAAATTTGAAGGAAGGTAGACTCATGTCTACCTGAACTACATGGGCTGAAAGTGGAGGAGGGGTTGTGACCCAAAAGAAAGTCTGTGAGATATGGAGAGGAACACACATACACACATGCCTCAAAGCATGTGTACACACAAGTGCACGCACACAGACACATACCTATACCTTTCAGCTCCAGATGATGTACTCAAAATAAGATATTCAAGGAAGGTTTGATAAAGGACTATTTACTTAATAAAGATACAGGTAGGGGAAAACAGAGGGAGCAAGAACAAGAGGAGACAGCAGTTAATCTGAAAGAAGGCAATCTTTTAGAGATTTTTCTCCCTTTGAGAGGAATAATAGTCTTTTGTCCAGAGACAAAGCCAGCACAAGACAACCTGGCAGGGAAGAAGCCAGGGGAAAAAATACCCTAGCCTCACTCACTTCCCTCCATCTGATCTCTGATAGATGATCCCATTTGGCCAAACCCAGCAGGAAGCCAGATGGCAAGAGAGCTCCCAGGACATGATATAACAGAGTGGACCTGGCAGATCAAACAGAAGAGTTGTAACACATGCAACCACTACAAAAAGACAGTTCATAACAGTGTCCAGTAGCAAATGTACAAAGGAGCAAATTCCATTACAATAAAGAACATAGAGATAAGATATCTGTATAACTTAAAGGAAATCTATCTTCAACTCCATCTAACCTCTAGACCCAACATTTATCTCTCTGCTTTTCATCATAGCCAAGTTCACTGAAAGCATAGTTCATGTATTCTACTTCTACTTTCATCCCCAAAAATCTACAGCAGTGATTTTCCAAATGTGGCTCCCTTACCAGCAGCATCAATACCACCCAGAAACTTGTTGGAGATACAAACTCATCTGACCTCATCCAAGACCTGCTGGATTCAAAACTCTTGAGAAGTTGGAGCTCAGCAACCTGTGTTTTAACAAGCCCTCCAGATGACCCTGAAATACATTAAAGTTTGAGAATCACTGCACTACAAAAAAGCTTATGTCTAAGATTACCAATGAATTCTACCATGCAAGAGTCTGTGAACACTTTTCTGTCCTCATCTTTCTTGACCTTGACTTGGACCTTTTTGTGCAATATTTGATACTGTGATCTCTTCTGCATGGGGGATCATTCTCTCTGTCATCTCATACTCTTGTCTCAGGTAATAAAGCAGGAATATCCATCCTCTTAAAATATTAGGAAGAAAACTACTGCTCATGTCTTCACCCATCATATCCAAACCTCCCTAATACCAGTAAACACTACTGATAATAAGCAGAGCTAATGAAGTGAAAATAACTGCTCTCACGAAAAATGCCCCTTACGTATGTATGTTTTTTTGCTCGCTTGTTTGTTCCTTTGTTCGTTTTTTAGTTTGCCTGCTCGAAAGCTTTCCTGTATGTTCTTTTATCCTTCTTCTTCCATGTATAAAACTCAGTTACAGCAGTGTGGGAAGGTGGAACCTGTAGTTTTCCAGCCACTGTTTCTTCTAGTAGGAAGTGTAGTATCATTCAAGGAGTATACAAGAAGGCAACCGGTTTGGCCCAAGGCAGATTTTCTAGTCCGACAAATAACTGCTGGATATCAACAATTGTTTGTCAACAAATAATGCTGATGTCTTTATCTGACTCATGTATCATTTTCAATGCAGAATCCATTAAACAAGTAGAGAAGTGTGGTTAATTATTACTCTAAACCCCTACCATAAGATGTATGTCTGGAAAACTGTGAGGATAGATTCAAACTATGACATGGCTAGAGTGAACATTCTAATGTGTCTGAAATGGCTACCGCTAACAAGTGGTGGCTACTGAGTTTTTTGAACTTTGAAATCAGGAAGCTTATATTGTGGCTAGAGTCTATAAGTCTACAAGAGTGTTAATAGGTTTTGGCTATCTAACTGGGCTTTAGTATAAGTGAGCAAGGGGCCCGTTGGAGCTTTAAGCAACACTTTAACTGGTGGGCTTGAGCTCAGAACCACAATTAGTTTTAAGCAGGAAAGGGATTCATAACAGCACTCATGATGAACACTTCAGAGCCTTCAAATAGAACAGGCAGAAATCTGGTCATAAGTACAAACAATGTGTCCTTTCCTAAGGTTAGGAGAGACTCTTTTCAGGAATTTAAATTAGGGAGACATTTTCACTTCTTCTAGGATTTGGACCCACACAGAGTAAGATATTTGCTAGAACCAAGAAAGGGTCCTATCACAATATGCAAGGTTTTGTGCAGACACTGTTGGGAGGCATCTCAGCCAGGAATATGAAGTGTAGCGCTGGAGTTAGTGCCTCCTGAGCCATAGAAGTTGAGATTTTTGGAGTCCTGAGCATCAGTAGAAGAAATCTAACAGATTGTTTGTACCCACCCCTATCCTATTTCTTAGCTGCTACTAAATGACTCCTTATGGGGAAGGGAAGTCAAGTCCTCCTAAAACAGGAATATAAATGGTAGAGGTTGTGCCACTGGAATCATAAAGATGGACCAGTAACAAAAGAATTAACAATTAAGAAAAAAGTAGAAGTTTATTTTAAAGAAGCATATGGCATAGGTTATTGTTTTTCATTGGACTTCTGCTCTTGCAGCTATGAAAAAATTGGTTTTGCAAAAAAATGGGATCTAATAATAGCCAACTTACCAATTTCATGGAGAAACTAAAACCAAAAATACTTCTATCATTTTTTTTAATCCCTCTATCCTCCAGATGCCAGTAAATACATGATCTTTGGCTGACATCTATACTGAGTCTGTATAGTGGTATATTTTAAACCATAATTATGTTATTTTGCTAAAATTGATGGAACCTATGGATTTTTATGCCTTCTCAATCATGAGGTAAACATGTAGGACTGCTGTGATCCAGTGTGTCCTATTGATTCTCAGGCTCCTTTAAAGGACTCACTGGAAAATACTATAGATTACAACTGATGAAGGATTCTCACAGACTTAAAACCCCAACTCCACTGAAAAACAGAAAAATAAAGCATGATGGAGAGCTAAATTTTAAATTTTAATTCTTTGGAAATTTAATTTAGAAGCAAGTTTATTCTGGGCATTAATTTCTCCTCAGCAATCTAATAATTAGAGGGTGTTCTGATTGTGAAAATTTGGGTCATGTTTCTACTGCTGCTGGCATTGTGTTATTCGGAACATTTTCTATTGCAATTTGACTGAATATATAACTCAGTGAATTATATAAATGAATATAATTTGAGATGATGAATAGAATAGAGAATACATTTATAATGCATTTTAGTAGACAGATTATTGAATGTAGTCTTCTTTTCACCCATTATAGATCATTCTGGGGCAATATCTGAATTGCCCATCATGGTTTAAAGAGCATAACAGGAGTGGTAAATAGTGACAGGGTATGATATCACAAAGATGGGAACAAGACTGGCTTTATAAACTACAGCTCTCTCCTGCACTCTAAGTTTTCCATCAGCCTAACAGTCAACCCGTGTCAAGAAAATGGAAAGTTGTGGTGTATAAGAGAATCATTCAGCTTTAAACCCTAAAATGGGAACTCCTACCCTCTCCGATCTCCTCACTGTTCCCAAAGGAAGAAGGAATGACAGAGATGAGTGAGAGCCTTTCCGTTCTTGGAGACAGTTAATGTGATAGTCTTTCTGTGAACTTCCTCCTTTATAAAGCTCCATCTTCCTTTGGCTATTGTGACTCCATTTTTCTCAAATATTTCTCCTACCTCTCTATCCAATTCTTCAGCGTATCTTTGACAAGCTCCATTCTCTCCACAAAGTCCTTCAGTAGGTTATCCAGGGTACCATCTTTGGTGCTTCCAGAGTAACCATGCTAAAATGCAAATTGAGACATGTCACTCTTCAACTTAACATCTTTCAATGGATTTCTTTAGCTTTTGGAGTAAAATCTAAACTCTTTAGCTTACTCTATGAAACTCTTCATGGTCTGGTTCCTGATGAATGAATAGGGATATTATAAAATTTACAGATCTGAAATACCACTTTGATAACAATATAGATGAACATAATAGGTGCCCAGTAAATATTTGTGAATAAAGGAATGAAGGAAGAGGAAATGAGATCCTGACTGAGGATGTATTGGAGAAAGTGAGAGGAAAGAATCACTTAGAGGTAATTAGTTGGTAAGTCTTCAGCAAGGGAAAATAATTAATTAGAAGTAGAAGATCAGAGAGGAAGTGATATATACATTTTTTGTGTGGTTGATGACATCACTTTTCAAGAGAGAATCACAAGGAAGAACAATTTTAAGGGGAAATTTGTAAGTTCAGTGATAGAAATACTGGTCTCAAGCTTCCAACCACAACCCAATTAATTCTTTGCTCTGTTTGAAATAATTTACCTGTTGAACACAACATTATATTTTCTCTATACGTCATACCTATTCTGATTTTCTTGAGTGCATTTCCCTCTTTTGTTCCTGACATCTTTCCATTCTTTAAGACTTACTTTAAGCATCGTTTCCTTTAGGAAGCTTGCTATGCTCCTTCTATCAATCCATAGATTATAAATTATATCCATAAATGTAAGTACCCATCATCCATTAATCTACATGATATTTATTTAAGTATCTAGTTAATAATTTATTAAATATTTATGATGTACCTACTATGTGTCATGTACTGTCCCTGCTCCATCCACTCCTACTTCTAAAATAATATTTCACATATAACACTGTAGTGCTTGACTTAAAATATATCTTTTCCACACAGTATATGCTCTTTGAATATAGATATGCTCTCTTCATTTGATTCGATTTTCCTAACACCAGGCTATTATTAGGCACATGGAGGTTGCTTTAAAAATGTGAGGGAATGAATCTAAGAAACCTATTGATAAGTTAGGTGTTAAACTCTGGGCAATGATGCCTTTGAAAATCTGATTCCTGTAGATTCTACTCTGAGAAAGAAAAAGAAACACATAACATAACGCCAAATGTCAGGAATCAAACTTTGTACCAAGTTGAATAAAGTAGGTATTAGTGGGACTGAGTGACTAGCAAGCCTTGAAAGAACCAAAGGAGAAGCTGTTGCAACAGGGAATCTCTCAAATCATATCCATAAATGCTAAACAATTACCTGGAGGACCTTTTATGTATCATTAAGAATGAATTTCTCTGAGTCAGGGCCAGATTCGTACAGGAGTAGAACTCAATGAAATACTGTTAGTATTATCATTATTAAGTCTTTATTGAATTGTGAATGAATCTTCCATTATCTTAAGATATATTTTAACTTTATTACAACTGCAATTTTATAACTTTCTCTGGCTATTAAATATTACTATGTCTTAAAAATTCTTAAAGGACTACTGTTTCAAAGTCAAGTTATGATTTTTGCCATGTTTTCCAGAAATAAACAGGTAAAACAAAAATTTCCATTTGACTTGATTACTACACTTAATAAGTTGTCCAAGTGTGTCCAACAAAGATCAAGATCTTTTTGTTATTAATGATTTCTAAATTTGCTTAAACTGACAAAAAAAATTATCTTTTAATAGATGTGCACTCATTTGTTAGCATTTCTTTCTAACAAATGCTGTTAAAGTCTGTCGTGTTTGTTTTTACATACAGTTATTGGAGAAGAAATTTAGTATACTATGTTTGAGGGCAGAATGTCAAACACATACAGAATTATAACACAAAAGTAGTGAAACTTACCTTCAAATGTAAGTTTATTTATTTATTTATTTTTAAATATTTTTATTTATTTCTAGGATAGAGAGAGACAGCGTGAGCAGGGGAGGGTCAGAGAGAGAGGGAGATACAGACTCTGAAACAGGCTGCAGGCTCTGAGCTGGCAGTCAGCACAGAGCCCGACGTGGGGCTCGAACCCACAAACCGCGAGATCATGACCTAAGCAAAAGTCGGACACTTAACCGACTAAGCCACCCAGGCGCCCCTCAAATGTAAGTTTAAATTAGATGTGTAAGTCAATAAAAATGTGCAAATGTGTTTAAAAGCCATAGGATTTTCGCTAACCTAGCTCTCACTTACTGATCACTTAAGGAATTTGACGGGCTAACAAAAATGAGGAAAAATTTACAGAATATGACTGATTGGTCATGAGAGGACAAGAAAGGTTTCTAGCCTAGTTAACTAGATAAATAGAGTAACTATTAACAAACAGGAAAATCAAAATGAGGAGGAAACAAGTTTATTAAAAATGAAAGAGTGTAGCTTTAAAGATATTGAATCGGATGGTATAGTGGGATATCAAAATGACAAAAAGCATTTATACATTACTTAGAGATATGAAAATAGAATTCAAGAAAGAGATAATGACTGAAATAGAAAGCATGAATGAGGGTCCTTTATAAAAATAAGGATGTATGACATGGTAAAGAATTCAGAGAATAGATGTTTAGAACAAGAAGGGGCACCTGACTGGCTCAGTTGGTTAAGCATATGACTTCAGCTCAGGTCATGATCTCATGGTTCATGAGTCCAAGCATGATTGTTCTAGAACATACCATCTTTCTCCCTAGAGTCAAAATCACAGTAAAGAGGTGATCCATTTTACTTGATGGGGAAAGGAGCACTAAAATGCTGCTCATTTTCCAAAACACTGCATCCCAAATAATCACATTGGCTTCAAAAAGAGTTTGTCTCCCAGAAAGTCCTTCCAGTAACTGTCCTCTTCAAAAAGCATGAACTCTTTTCACTGTCAAAAGACACCTGCCATCAATCTCCAAACAAGAATCTTATCTTGCTTAATTTCTCTCTCTTTGAGGGAGGAGGGGTCTATTAATCAGAATAGGCTAGGCTGCGTATTTTTTTTTCAAAATTTTTAATGCTTTTAATTTATTTCTGAGAGAGAGAGACAGTGTGAGCAGGGGAGGACCAGAGAGAGAAGGAGATACAGAATCTGAAGCAGGCTCCAGACTCTGAGCAGCTCAGAGCCCAATGCGGGGTTCGAACCCAAAAACCGTGAGATCATGATCTGAGCGAAAGTCGGATGCTTAACCGACTGAGCCACCCAGGCGCCCCTAGGCTAGGCTGCTTTAACAACTCCAGACCTAAGTGGATTAACAAAACAGAAGTTTATTCATCTTTCCGTCACAAAGTCTTTTGTACTTGGATGACTCTCCAGGACAAAGGTCTTTGCAGCCACTCAGCATTCCAAGAAACTTTGATCTTATGACTTCACTGTTTCAACATGAGGTCTGTACGCTCACTACTGCAAACATTAAAAGAAGCTAGCAGGCTGCACAAGGAATGTGGCAGTTTTATCTTGCATCAACTTGTCCAATCTAAAACTACTTCCCAGAATCGCTTTCTGCTTTAAGTTTCCCAGTTAAAGGTGGCCAATATAAAAATATCCCAAGAGTAGAAAGGTAAAAGTGAAATGATAGTGGGGTATGTGGATGGCTCAGTCAGTTAAGCATCTGACTCTGGATTTCAGTTCAGGTCACTATCTCACAGTTGTGAGACTGAGCCCTGTGTCAGACTCCAAACTAGGTGTGGGCCTTGCTTAAGATTCTCTCTCTCTCTCTCTCTCTCTCTCTCTCTCTCTCTCTCTTTTTCTTCTGCCCCATCCCATCCTCTCTCTCAAAAAAAAAAGAAAAAGAAAAAAGAAATGGTTGTGAGTACACTCTAAATAGCATCACGACTGGAGATAGTGACAGGTGCAAAGCTATCAGCAGATTCTGCGTCCTTTGCAGCCCACACACTAAGAAATAACTGGGGAGGCACAGAAGATCTTAGCTTCTTACTCACTCCATATCCTGACTACTAGCCTTTCTAATCAACAGTAATACCCAGCCCACTACCAGTCGTGGAGGCAACAAGCTTCCATAGACTTCTCCAGCTATCTTCTTCCACCGTCCCACACCGGCAGGTGGGCAGATCCGGCTTTATGTATTCCCTTACAGGCACTAATTTATCCACCTGTGCCAGCGCTTCAGAAGTACTGGTTTGTGATTTTTTAAATTTATCTTCAAATCACCCCTTTATACTCTTATTACTCCATCTGCTACAATTGTGTAAATTCTTATCCAGTAATAAGTCCCTTGTTCCATGATACTTAGAGCAGTTCTACTTTCCTGACTGACACTTACTGCTAAAATTATTGGGACCAAGTGGGGTTCCAGGGGACCAGAAGTTTAAGAATGGGAACAAAGAGTTGGTTTTCTTACTTAATAGTAATGAAGGTATTAACGTACCTATTGACAGTAATAAAGAAAACTGGTATTCTGCAAAATGCAGTGGCATAAATATCACTTAAATTAGCACCTGTACTCAAAAGCCTATAGAAGGGAAAGATTTGAATGATCAAGTATTTGCTCTTTTAGAACATTTTAATACAAATAAAAGTATAATGAGTTGGCTGTCTTTTCTAAGTGCACTAGAAAACTTGGAGAAAAAATGATGGGCTCAGGATCATTTTTAAATGATGTTTAAATTTACATCTCAAAGTCTGGTAACAACAACAACAACATGCCAAAACTAGTTTCTCTGTTTGCCCCCCAAAGGCATCTTTATTTCTTTAATTGTATATCAAGATTTTTGAAAACAAAACCCAAAGTCTAATCCCCTGGGTGGCTGCATTACAACCTCAGTTGGATTCCCAACCTCATTAATTAATCGAGAAAGAATGAGACACTAAAAAATATGATGGACATATTCCAATGAAGTATAGGACCATGACTCCCTAGATTGTCCTGATCTTCCTTTGCCAGTAAGAGCAGCACTGCTCACCTTGTCCAGGTAAGGAGATGGACTCCCCTGAGGTAGTTATCATGCTAGGATTTATCCAGTCAAGACCGAATGTCATTCCTTCTAGGTCTACAACCAGACTTAAGTCCTGCCAGGCTCCAAGTGGTCAGGTTCAAGAAAACTACCATACCTACATAAAGATTTCTAATATTTTTGTCATTTTTTAAAAAATCAACAGAAACCTGAGTAAATATGTATGGCAATGGCTTACTAGAGTGTTGAGTTGTGGTAGAAGGAATATTTTGTTTGATTGGACTGAATTTGTTGATTTGGCAAGTTGAATGGAGCTTTCATAACTTCCAAAGAGAAGGTGAGCAAGACTACTGCAACAGGCAGCAGAGCCATAGCAGTAATGAAAATGGTTTCAACAGAGATCTTTGGCATTTGACAATTCATCATGGCATACCTGAAATGGAAAAACTACTGACATCTTACTTAATTTATATAAGCAGAAATTACCTAGGAATGGAGAACAGATGTCTGACTTGAATCATAATAATAGTCACAGCTCCTTAACAATTCTAAATTGTGAGCCAGTTCACAAACCCTGAGGCATTTGAATAAAAGGAAGAATCTCTTAAGGAAGGACCCTGACACATCACCAATGATGTGAAGAGATAGCAATACATTATCCTAAATCTGCTTCAGGGCCTTATCAACTATATAGTCCTATGTCATAATCTATTCCACAGGGACCTTCCTTGATCACCTCACCATTCCACAAGATATTATGGTGGTTCACACTGATGATATCATGCTTAGATTTGCTAAGCAAGAAGTAGGAATTGCACTAGACACCTTGATATGTGTATGCAAAAATTTTAAGAAAAATTTCTAGAATTCTAACAGTCAGGAGCTCTTCCAAAATAAAGGTTAAACTGCTGAATTTCACTCTTCTTAACACTGAGAAAGGGATTATGTTTAGTGGGCCTCTTTGGATTTGAAGGCAACATTTATGTCATTTGGGAATGCTATTAGGACTAAATAGCTTATTTACTTTTAATTGAGGTAAAATTGGTATACAATATGGTTACTATTTGTGTAAGGTGTACAACACTTTACTTTGGTATTTGTATATACTACAAAGTGATCACCACCACCTTGTTTTGCTTTTGAGTTGTATGGGTTCCTCATATTTTTGGATATTAACCTCTTATAAGATATATGCTTTGCAAATATCCTCTCCCATTCAGCAGGTTGTTTGTTTGTTTCATTTTGTTGATGGTTTCCTTCATTGTGCAGAAGCTTTTTACTTTGATATAGACTCATTTGTTTATTTTTACTTTTGTTTCCGTGCCTTTGGAGTCAAATTTAAAAACACAACAAAACATCGCTAGGACCATGTCAAGGAATTTACCACCTACATTTTCTTCTAGGATGTTATGATTTCAGATCTTACATTTAAGTCTTTAATTCACTTAAGTTAACTTTTGTATACAGTGTAAGATAGTGATCTCATTTTATTATTTTGCATGTGACTGTCCCTGTCCAGTTTTCCTAACATTTATTAAAGAGACCGTCCCTTCCCCATTGTACATTCTTGGCTCCTTTACCGTAAATAAATTTACCATATATGTGTGGGTTTCTTTCTGGGCTCTCTTTTCTGTTCCACTGAACTCTGTGTCTGTTTTTATGCTGGCGCCCTACTCTTTTGATTACTGAAGTTTTAAGCTTTCTTGTATAGTCTGAAATCCGGGAGTGTAATACCTCCAGCTTGGTTCTTCTTACTCCAGATTGTTTTGGCTATCTGGAGTCTTTTGCAATTCCATACAGATTTCAGGATTATTTGTTCTAGGTTTCTGAAGAATGCCATTAGTATTCTTGATAGGGGTTGTGTTGAATCTATAGATTGCTTTGGGTAGCATGGACATTTTTTTTAAAAAGTTAATTCTTCCAATTCATGAGGATGGAATACCCTTTCATTTAGTTGTATCTTCTACAATTTCTTTCATCAGAGTAAGTTTCCAGTGTACAAATCGTTCACTTCCTTGTTTAAATATATTTCTAGGTATTTTATTCTTTCTGATGCAATTCTAAATGGACTGTCTTCTTCCTTTCTCTTTCTATAGTCTGTTATTATTGCATAGAAATGCAGCAGATTTTTGTGTATTAGTTTTGTATCCTGCAATATTAATGAATTCATTTATTAGTTCTAACAATATTTTGGTGAAGTCTTTAGGGTTTTCCATATATCATGTCAACTTCAAATAGTGACAGTTTTACCTCATCTTTTCCAATTTTAATGTCTTTTATTTCTTTTTACTTGTTTAACTTCTGTGGCTAGGACTTCTAATATTATGTTGAATAAAAGTGATGAGAGTGGGTATCCATGTCTTTTTCTGGAACTTAGAGGAAAATCTTTTAGCTTTTCACTATTGAGCATTATGTTACTGTGGGTTTCTCAAATATGGCCTTTATTATATTGAGGTACATTCCCTCTATACCCATTCTGAGATTTTTTTATCATAAATGGATGTTGGATTTTGTTAAATGTTTTTTCTGCATCCATATGATCTTTATCATTCATTTGTTAAGTGAATCATGTTGATTGATTTGTGAATATTAAACCATCCTTACATCTCCAGTATAATCCCACTTCATCACGGGGTATGATCCTTTTAATGCATTGTTGAATTCACATTGCTAATATTTTGTTTAGGACTGTTAATTCTATGTTCATCATATAGGGATACTGGCCTATAATTTTTTGTTTTGTGTCATCTCTGTCTGATTTTGGTATTAGGGTAATGCTAGCCTCATAAAATGAGCTTTAAAGTTCTCTCCTCTCTTCAATATTTTGGAAGAATTGAATAAAGATAATTATTAAATATTCATTGAATCTTTGGAAGAATTCTGCAGTGAAACCAGCTAGTCCTGGAATTTTGTTTACTGAGCAGTTTTTGATTACCGATATAATCTCCTTGCTAATAATCAGTAAATTCAGATTTTCTACTTCTTCATGATTCATTCTTATAAAATTCTGTTTCTATACACAGTTATAGTTCCAACAGCTTTCTTTTCATTTCCATTTGCATAGAACATCTTTTTTCATCCCTTCACTTTTAGCCTGCATGTGTCCTTAGATCTGAATTGTCTCATAGGTAGTATGTAGATGGGTCTCAGTTTTTTTTTTTTCTTAATCCTTTCAGTTGCCTTATGTTTTTTGATTGGAAAATTTAATCCTTTTGCATTTAAAGTAATTACTGATAGGTATGTACTTAATTCCATTTTTTAAATTGTTTTCTGGCTGTTTTTGTAGTTCCTGTCTCTTCTTTTTCTCTTGATCTTTCTTTTTTCCCCTGTGCTTTGGTAGTTTTCTTTAGCGTAATGTTTAGATTCCTTTTTCATTGTCTTTTGTGTATCTACTATGTATTTTTGCTTTGTGGTTTCCTTGATATTCATTTATAACACCCTCTATATATAAGAGTCTATTTTAAGTTGATAGCATCTTAAGTTTAAACATATTCTAAGAAGTTTATATTTTTTACTCCCCACATATGTTCTATTTTTATGTTATATTTTATATCTTTGTATTTTCTGTATCTCTTAACTAATTATAGTAAACTTTACTACTCTTACCTTTTAACCTTCATATTAGCTTTGTAAGTGGTTAATCCCCTACCTTTATTACAATTTGCATTAACCAACGAGGTTTTTACTGTTGTATGTTCTCTTGTTACTATTAGTGCCTTTTTATTTGTTTCAGTTTAAAGAAGTCTCTTTAACATTTCTTGTAAGGTTAGTTTAATGGTGATAAACTCCTTTAATTTTTGTTTGTCTAGAAAATGCTTTCTCTCTCCCTGAATTCTGAATGATAACTTTGCCAGGTAGAGTATTCTTAATTGGAAATTTTTCCTTTCAGCACTTTGAATATATTATGACACTTCTTTCTGCCCTGCAAAGTTTCTGCTGAAAAATCATCTTATAGTTTTAAGGGGGCTCCCTTATATTTAACAAGTTATTTTTCTCTTGCTGCTATTAAGATTCTCTTTTTGTTTTTCACTTTTGACATTTTAATTATAATTTGTTTTGGTTTTGTATATCATTGGGTTCATCTTATTTTGAATCTTCTGGAGCTCTTGAACCTGGATGTCTATTTCCTTCTAAGGTTAGGAAAGTCTTCAGTCATTATTTCTTCAAATTAAGTTTTCTACCCCTCTCTTTCTCTTCTCCTTTTGGGACCCCTATAATATGGATGTTATTCTGCTTGATGTCCCACAGGTCCCTCAAGCTATTTTCACATTTAAAATTCTTTTTTCTTTTTGTTGCTCTGTTTGAGTGAGTTCAACTGCCCTGCCTTCTAGGTCACTGATTCATTTTCTTCTTTGTCTAGTCTGCTGTTGAACCCCTCTAGTGTTCAGTCTGTGACTTGTTTGGTACATTCTTATATTTTCCACCTGTTTGTTGAAGTTCTCCCTGTATGCATCCATTCTTCTCCTGAGGTCAGTGTGCATCTTTATGTCACTTTGAATTCTTTATTAGGGAGATTATTTACCTCCATTGATTAAGGTCTTTTATTGAGGTTTCGTCTTCTTCTTTCATCTGGAACATACTTCTCTGTCTTCTCATTCTGTTTGACTATGTTTGTTTCTACATATTAGATGAAACAGCTACCTCCCCCAGTCTTCAAAGAGTGGTCTTGCATAAAAAAATGAACCTTATCTCCAAACTTTCCCTAGCTTTTGTTGATTTTCAGACCCTTGTGATTGTCTGAGTAGCTTGATTTATTCTTCAGAAGTCCCAGTTCTTGGGGATCTGCCAAGATTTGTCAGTGTTCCAAAGGGAGGGCTCTCTGACAGTGCTAAGTTTCAGGCTAATTGTAAGCCAGATCTTCAGGCAACAGCTTTTAAGGCAGGTAAGTATACAGTCTTGTGGGTCCATAATTGTAAACCCTGCTGACTTCTAGACCAGGATATCTAGAGGTGTCCACTGGGTTACAGTTTTCAAAACTGTGTCTTGAAATGTGTGTATAGTTCCTTTCAAAACGGTATCGGTAAGGTGTGGGAGTCTAAGGGAGGGCACGAATATGGGGTCCCCTCCTGCCCATATTCCCTGGGGGCCTTTGTAGCCTGGAAACTTGAAGCCTGCTCCACAAGCTGATGATCTAGGAAAAGAAAACAGACTTTTTTTTTTTTTTTCCTTCCTATGAAGACTAGAGGTATGTTTCAGTCTGCAGTTTGTGGAGTGCCCTGGGAGTGGTGGCCTGCCAAGAATTGTCTCTCAGACTGTTTCAGATATGTGGGGCCCAGAAATTTAATCCCCACTGGCACTAGAGCCAGGCACTCAAAGAACATCTTCCATCTCTGCATGCCTGCCACTGTGGCAGGGTAGGCTGTACCTAGGGTGCTTGGATAGCCCTACTGGGGTGGGGCAAGCTGCAGCATAGGGGGATGGAGAACTTGGCCAATCTGGTTGTGGCCGGGTGAATGGCACAATTATTAAGTAATCCAAAGGCTGCCAGTTTTTTTTTTTAATAGTTATTTAATGCTTTATCCTTTTGTTTTTAATGTTTTATTTATTCTAGGAGAGAGAGAGAGAGACAGCATGAGCAGGGGAGGGTCAGAGAGAGAGGGAGTCACAGACTGAAACAGGCTCCAGGCTCTGAGCTGGCAGTCAGCACAGAGCCCGACGCGGGGCTCGAACCCACGAACTGCGAGATCATGACCTAAGCGAAAGTCGGAAGCTTAACCGACTAAGTCACCCAGGCGCCCCAAAGGCTGCCAGTTTTGAGTAGGGTTCAAACAAAGAAAGGATGTACAAAAAAATCCAAGCTTCCATGTAAGTTATTCTTCTACTTAGAGCATATAATATAGCAGACTGAATGGTGCTTGAAGTGTTTGTGGCAGTAGAGGTGTTGATGAAGCCAGTGTAAAACCAATAAAAGGTAAAAAGAAAAAAAAAGTGCACAACTTTAAGATTTTGAAGCTAAGCTGTGTCATCCTTTTTAGTATCTGTATTTCTCTGTTTGAGAAATAGCTTCTGGATTTTAGAGAATAGATGTTCTATAGAGAATAGATGCTTAAAAACAGTCCACCAGAGAATCCTGAAAACTAAATTCACTATCAAGAACTGATTGTTGATTTACCATCAAGTTATAAAATTAGGGGTGGGGTGGGTAGGAGCACTCCATCATTAAATGGAAGAGGTATACACAAGACTAGGCTTGAACAATTCCTGAAAATGCAAGTAAAATGCATGATCAAGTAGTTCAAATTTGTGTGATTCCTACTTCTGCTACCTTGCCTTCACTTTATCAGCCCACACATTTGGAAATTCTTTTCATCGGTTGACCAATAAGGAAAAAAAAAATTGGTGATGGGTTTACAGATGGCTCTGCACAGTACACTGACACTATCTCAAAGTGAAGGGCTATTCCACTAAAGTCCCACTGTGTAGTGGCCCTGAGGACAATCATGAAGGAAAAGCACTCGGAGGTACAATTCTGAGCAATACACCTATTTTGTTTTTTCTTTTGCCTAGAATGAAAGATGTCTACAAGTATGGACCTATGCTGATTCTTAGGCAAGGGCTATAGTTTGTTTGCTAGTCAGGGACTTGGAAGAAAAATGATTGGATTTTTTAAAAAGAGGTTCTGGGGAAGAAGCATGTGGATGGAAAAGTGCTCTGAAGCATGTGCTCTGAAAATGAACACAGAGTACTTGTGTAACATGTCAATGCTGACTGAAGAAGGACTCTAGCAAAAGAAACTTTAAAAATCAGGTGTCAAATGGGGCGCTTGGGTGGCTCCGTCAGTTAAGCGTCCAACTTCGGCTCAGGTCATGATCTTGAGGTTTGTGGGTTTGAGCCCCGCATTGGGTTCTGTGCTGGCAGCTCAGAGCCCGGAGCCTGATTTGGGTTCTGTGTCTCCCTCTCTCTCTGTCCCTCCCCCGCTCATGTTCTCTGTCTCTCTCTCTCTCAAAAATAAATAAAATATATATAAAAAAATTAAAAATCAGGTGTTCAAGAGTACTCATTCTATAGATGCCTTTCAGTATCTTTCCTTACTCATTCCTGACTTTGCTCCACTGGTTCATGAATAAAGTGGTCACAGTGGTAAAGATGAAAGTTGTTCATGAACTTAGCAATATGGACTTTCACTTAAAAAGACCACTCTATGAAAAGCCACTGCTGAGTACTCAACCTAAAAATAGCAGAAATTAACATGGAGAACATGGTGTGCTATTCCCCAGGGGAGCCAGCCACCTCATGGTAGGTTGAGCATTTTGAACCATTTCCTTCGTGGAAAAGGCAGAAATATTTTCTCACTTAAGACAATTATTTTGTATACAAATTTGCCATCGTGGACCACAAGGCTTCAGCCAAAACCACCATCTGTGAACTTATAGAATGTCTTATCTATTAGCATGGTATTCTACACAGCATTGCTTCCATCCAAGAAACCTATTTTACAGTAAGTAAAAAGCAGAAATGGGTTTCTGCTCACTGAATTCACTGATCTTACCATGTTTCCTGGAGTCAACGGAAAGACTCTGATACAGTTTCAATTGGATGGTCACAATCTGTAGGGTTGGAGTAATGTCCTTCAGCATGTAGTATATGCTCTGAATCAATGACCACTACATGATGCTGAGGTTTTATTCCCAATAGCTAAGATTCATTGGTTGCAGAAACAAGGAATGGAAAATGATTTACTCTTAATGAGTAAAATTTAGCAAAAGTTCTGCTTCCTACCCCCACAAACTTGAGATCTTCTAGTTTAGAAATCTTCATTCCAAAGGAAAGAACGTTCCTAATGGGGGATGCAGCAATAGATCAAAAAAACTGAAGGTGAAACTCCTACCTGGCCACTCCTCATGACAATGAATCAGCAGTCAAAGAAGGAACTGTCGAGGGTATAATGATTTATTCTGACTACCAAGGCAGAATTGTGTGATTGGCAGAATTCTAAGATTCTGGCTCTGGAGAAATAGCTGCCATGCTGTTAGATAAGAAAGCCTCAGGTCTAGGACCCATGAGTAGCTTCTAGAAGCTAAAAGCAACCCACTCTCCCCCTCATTTGACACACAGAAAATAAATGGGACCTTGGTCCTAGAATCACAAGGAACTGAATTCAGGAAACAATCTGAATGAACTTAGAAGAGAAGCTTGAGTATCAGATGAGATCACAGCCTGGCAACAACTTGGTTTCAGCCTGGTGACACTATGGGCAGAGCACCTGGCTAATTTGCACCTGAATTCTTAACCCACAGAAATTGGGAGATAATAAACAGATATTGTTTTAAATTGCTAGTTTATGGTAACTTGTTATACAGTAATAAAAAACTAATAGAATTGTATTGCTTCTACACCACATGGTAGGGAGGCAGATGTTTATAACACAGGTCACCTCTCAGGACTCGTATTCTTACAATAGAAACTTCATGGAATACCATAATACTTCAAAATAACAGAACTACTAATAGCATAGCCCCTTCAGGAATTTAGGTTTGGGACACCCCACCCATCAAGAAACCATGATCAGCTCAGTTGACTGCTGAAGGCAAAAGGAATATGCAATGAGTATTAAACAAAGCAGGGTCTAAACACCAGCTACAACCATGTGACTATTCTCCAAAATGAAGACTATAATAATTGTGGCAATTTCCTCCTTTCTTAGATATATTTGTGTGCATACATTTGTGTGTATATATCCATATATCTAGATAGGTGGATGGATAGGTAGATATAAATCTTTTTCTTTATTACTTTCCTTTCTCCTGCTCTCCTACTATTTAATGTAATATGCATTAGTAGCAATTAGCTAATATGTCAGTATTTAATTTAGAAGATTTCCAAAACAGAGTGTGGCTCAGCTAGCAAAGATATGAACAATGCTCAAAGATAATGAAAAGACTGTAGAATTTTGTGTCCTTTTTTGGGGGAGGATACAATGTTAGCATGCTTTCAGTTCCATGTAGATGAATCACGTTAAGTGGAATCATGATGTACCTATTAAACATAAATGTGATTCAAAGCAATATGAATGCCACACTGACAAGAGCTGGTCTACCATTGTTCTCTACTTTATCAAGTTGGCTAATCTAGAGCTGTGTATCCCAAAGTCTTCTTCCCTTATCTGGTTCTCATTTAGAAGGGGTCCAAAGAAGAAATCAATGTGTGCGAAGTGAAGCAGCCACCATTACTTTCGGAAGGCCATCCTAGTTTAAAGGCAGTAAGAAACACAAAGATCTTCCAAAAGATTTCAACTTGTCTTTAATCTTCTTGATGTTGAGAGCAGACACAAATATACTTCTAGATTCAGCTCGTTCTCATTCTTCTCCACCCTGCATGCAGTTCCACCTCCAAATTGCTAACCCCTACTCATCACCATACATAGAAATAGTAACCTTCCATAGCTTTTTCTACCAGTTATCCTTTATGGTCCTACTCTAGCACCTGCATGTGTGCAATTAAATCATTAATACAAAATCAAATTTTAAAAAGGAACATCTTGCTTATATAGAGGCATGTCCTGGATGAATCTAAATAGCTTCAGAAATCCCCTGACCTTGTTGAGCCACACCAGTGCTAACCAGCCCCTCTGTTCTCTAGCTTCCCCTATAATTTTTACAAAGTCTTATTCCTATCATAAATCCTTACTCCACGGTATTCAGAGTGTTCTGCTTCCTTGAGTGAAGCCTGACTGATACTGGAGCTTCTCATTTCTGCAGCCAAGTTCATGGGCCAAGGTCCACAGTGTACTTACCTGCAAGGAGGTCTGAAAAGATTGGGGAGCTGACAAGTGAGCAACAGTGATGTCAACCATTTCTTCTTCGTTCTTTAAATGCTAATTGTGTATTTTAAAGAAACAAAAATAATAGCCATGTGCCAATCATGTTTTAGAACTGCCAGGAATATAAAAAGCTATATTTTATAAATGTCAAGATGCTCCTTTTATCAACCTCCCAATAATCCCGCTTTAAAGGAGGCCTTTCTTTTGTACACAAGGTGTAGGACGAAAGGTTTGGAATGAAGTTACATTCCACTCCTCTACAGAGGTCATTTACTTTCTACTCCTCTAACTGGTCAAAGACTTTTCACATACTGAAAATGTGAGTAAGAGGCCATAAAATGCTTTTTAAAAGAACAGATTCAGTATCTTTGTTAACAATGAAACAACAGTAAAAACCAGAACTGGAGCACTGGGTGTTGTATGTAAGCAATGAATCATGGGAATCTATTTCCCAACACCAAAAGCACACTGTATACACTGTATGTTAGCCAACTTGACAATAAATTATATTAAATAAGTAAACAAACATTTAAAAATTAAATTAAATAATTAAATTAAAAAAAAAAAAACAACAAAACAGAACTCCATAGTGAGGAAACAGCAAAGAGCACCCTGTGAAGAAGGTAAACGGTGGATGGAGGAGGAGATGGGACACGAAGCCAAGACAGCTATAAAATCCCTAGAAGATAATCCTGAGATAAAGAGGATCAGAAAACACTTCTTGAACACAAGAATGATGTTGGGGAGCCCAAACTAACAAAGGAAAAAAGCAGCTAACATTTCATTGACCAGAAAAGAAAGAAGACTGGAATAAAGAGGATTAAAATAGAGGGTGCCTTAAAAATGGTGGACCCCACTGCCCCCGCTAATAGGGAGAGAAATAAGTGCAGGAGCACAGATGCCGAAAGTTCCAACAGAAAAAGGGGCACAGCTCTCCTCCCTATCTTTTCCTGCTTTCCCTCCCCATCCCAGCCACACCCACCCACAATGAAAAGATTTTTTTTTTCTATGACCATGGTAGTTAAAAGATTAATACAAATTCAGATTTTAAAAAGTAACACTTTACTTATATAAGAGGCATGTCATGGCTGAATCTAAATTAAGATAAGAAGTGTGAAACCAACAAAGATTCTCCTGGCCCCTTGCCACCACCATTGTATATATATATATACACACACATACACACAAACACATATACATACAGAGAGAGAGAGAGAGGAAAGAGAGAGAGACAGAGTGACAGAGCGAGCATGTGAGTGAGCTAGAGAATACTTGAGTAATATGCATGAAACAGAAAGTGACTTGTACAGAGATTTGGTAGAGAAAAAAAGCTATAAATAGCACAGTATCTCAATACATTATTCGGGAAATTATTATATAAACACATCATAAATTTACTTTAATTGTAACCATCAAATTGTGATTTCCAAAACAAAACAAAACGGTATAATTAGGAAAAATATTAAAATATAATCTAGTTTTTACTAGTCAATCTAGAAGCTCACAGATGAATAGTCTATTGACAAGCTTCGAAGAAAATAATAAAACTTTGCTTATATCTGAAGCTGTGTTACAAAAAAAAAATTGAAGCATAGTTGTTGCAAGAAATAAGATGTAATACAGTACATCAATTAAACTTTTGGTGATTAAAATCTTCATAAGATCAATTACACTAGTGATTGATTACTAGTTCCTGGTAATCATCATCATCATCATTATCATCATCATCATCTGACATTACTAAGAGCTTACTCTGTTAGACACTTTCTTAAGTGCTATACTTATCTCATTTAATCCTTGGAACCCTAGAAGGGGAGCACTATTATTACCTCCATTTCACAGACAAGAAAAATGGACTTGAGATACTAAGTGGTTTATTCAAGATCACACAGTAAGAAACTCAGTACTTAAACCTATAGCTCTTTGACATCAATTCCATGCTCTTGACCAATCGATGCTACCTTCTTCCATCCAAAGACATCCAAAAATGTTAATCCAACTATAAACATGCATCCCCCAGCAAAAATTTGTTCCTATAGATTTTATTAAAAATGTAAATCTTTTAATCTACATTAAAAAACAATTATTTTGGTTATATTCTTGGCTTTACAGTCTTTCTTTTTTTTTTTTTAATTTTATTTATTTTTGAGAGAGAGATAGAGACAGCATGAGCAGGGGAGGATCAGAGAGAGGGAGGCACAGAATCTGAAACAGGCTCCAGGATGTGAGCTAGCTGTCAGCACAGAGCCCGATGCGGGGCTCGAACCCATGAACTGTGAGATCATGACCTGAGCCGAACGCTCAACCGACTGAGCCACCCAGGCGCCCTGGCTTTACAGTCTTTCAAGAAGACAGTCACTGTGAAGTTTGGTTTAATTTAAATTCAACCCAAGTTGAAAAGGTTTGCCACTCTCCAGAGTACCACCATTTCTGGTGTGGAACTGCTGACCTAGTTCTAAGTAAGGGATAAATTCACATAGCTTAAATGTAATCCTTAGGGAAAGAGTTGAGTTATTGTTCTTGTCCCATTTATATAAAATGCTGACCTTTCAAATAATCCATTTCTTATTGTAAGTGTTTAAAGAATAAAAATAATTGTGCTTATACTTTGACATCAATGATCTATGCTACTCTGACCTTGGTTTTTATTATCTTATTGTCTGAATACCCAACTTAGGTTCAATCTTTGGAAATACAACAATATTTTATGTTCTGTAAAGAAAAATATCACATTCTTAACCCTCTATACCTTTACTCTGGGATGTAAAATGGGTAGGTAGAAAAGATATGTCTCTATTTCAGTAAATCTGATAAAGAGGAGGGGAAAGCCCATTAATTATCTAACTACATGATGTTAAACAGACAGCTATTACTGATTATTATATTGATGACATACAGACATTGATTTTGGTTCATATCATAAAGTGTCAGCAACACTAAAAAAACTACTGATTAGAGATAACAAAGTTATAACATGTGACACTAACAAGCTTCAGAATGAGAAAATCCCTCCAAACTTCCTCTTGTTTTATCGTATTTACAAAGAATATTTATTTAAAGGAACACTACAGAATTTTGAAATTGTTACAAAATATGGTAAGAAAAAAACTCCAAAGATAATTATTAGATACCAAAGAAAACAGAGTTGTAGCTATAATAATCTTAAGGTGGTATAAATTAATTTAAAATAATGACACTCAATGTGATTAAGAGCCATAGGTTAAAGAAAAGAAATAAATACATCAAGAAAAATATTCAGGGAAGAATATAAGAACCTAGGTTTTAGTAATGATATATTTAATTGCAAGGAATAGAAATCTTTTAAAACTAGTTTAATGAAAATAGGGCTTAATATAAAAGTAAATATGCAAATTTCATGAGCATTCAAAGAAAGGAAATGAACCACTTACTAGACCATAAAGATCTCAGAAATGGAACTGGAAGGCAGGAACTAAGACATGTTTCTCTGTCTTTCAGAGATCACCCATGTCTCTGTTTTTCCCCTCACCAGTTTCCTAGGCTTATACACATACAACATGGCAACACCATCCCCAGCTCTCAACTCTACTGTTACTTTAAGTGCCTCCTACTATCAGATGAGCACAATTCCTAGATGCCTCAGCTATGGGTTAATAGCCCCTGGGTTGGGTCTTGATCCCAAAGGATGGCCTCAACTGAGAGACAATTTTAATAAAGAAAAACTTTTATACTGGGGCACCTGGCTGGCTCAGTCAGTAGAATGTGCAACTTTTGATACCAAGGTCATGAGTTCAAGCCCCACATTGGTCATAGAGCCTACTTAAAATTAAAAACAAATTTTTTTAATTAAAAAAAAACACTTTGATAGGAAAAAAACCAACAAGTTGCATACCTACCTTCACCTACAAGAAAAACAACAGAGGGGCACCTGGGTGGCTCAATCAGTTAAGCGTCCGACTTCAGCTTAGGTCACGATCTCACAGTTCATGGGCTCGAGCTCCACACTGGGCTCTGTGCTGAGAACTGAGAGGCAGGAACCTGCTTCAGATTCTGTGTCTCCCCCCTGCCGCCCCTCCCCTGCTAACACTCTGTTTCTCTCTCTATCTCAAAAATAAACATTAAAATTAAAAAAAAGAAAAGAAAAGAAAAAGAACCCAACAGAAAAAAACAGTAAAATGTAAGCATTAGCCTATATATTTGAAATAAAAATGAGAAAAAGAGGCCCACATGGTGGCATATGGGTCTGCCCAAATTAAAAAAAAATTGGGATTCTCAAAAAAATTTACTTGGTCAATATTGCCTTCCATTTTTAACACAAGTAAAATGACTCTGTTTTTAGATTACCTAGATTGAAAACAAATTCTTAACAATACTTTTTATTTGCTTTTTGAACTCAACAAAAGCTGTCTGAATAACATAACTCAACAGGTTCAACATGCACATTTTCAAATAGATGGCTCTCTGGATAATATGTAGAAACGATGAACACAGAATTCAGGCCACTATTTTCAAAAGTGCTTAAATGGTATCCTTCAATAGGATTTCTATTGAGGTTCAAGAAGAAAAGAAAAATCTTAGAGGTTAATGCAATTATTTTAAATTGAGTTTTGATAGGTGGACTCATAAAATAAGTTAGTAATGAAAGATCAAAATTTTCTAATGTCTTCTAAGTATGCCTTCTAGGTATATATCCAATATTCAACTATCAAAACGTGTGTACATAATATTATATAAAACATTTCACAAAGCAATAAGAAAACGTCATAGACACTGTTGGTTTTCATTCATTACAGAAACACTTTTTAATCTTTTTTTTTTTTAACCTGTAAATTATTTTCCATTTTCTATAGAATTCTTGGTAATGTGCCTTCCACACAGGAGGCATTTTAAATTCACTGGCTCATTTTAATTTGCAGTGGTCTATCTTTCTTTTATCTACAATTCCATAAGTTTTATTAAGTGCCCACTTTGTGAAAAGCACCATACTTAGTGATGCAATTAGGTTTCAGACTGGCTTTAATCAGTGATTAAACTTCCACTTTACTCTCCTTTTTCTACAATTTCCTAACAAGTGAAGAAATACGTACTTGAACTGGTAAGTCCTTAAATAATTGAAGATTGATTACATTTCCTAATAATTTACCCACTTTAATTGGTTCTCCTTTGCTTCTATATTCTCTTTATTGCAGGATTTCTCCCTTAGCAATTTTTCTCTGTGCATCCTGAAATGACAAGTTAATGTCAAGGAAAAAAAAAAACTAACATTTTTGTACATAATTAATCACTGGAGTCATCTTGAATTGATCTTTCTTTAAATGGGGTTAATTGTAGAAATTTGGACTTCTTTTATTTTCAAATTTTGTAAAGCTCAATTTACACTATTGTAGTTAAGATATGTTTCTGGGAATAGAAACACCACCAACTAATATTTAGCCAATAATGCAGAGAAGTTGGTGGCTTTCAAATTGTCTGCAGCATTGCTCTAGGTATAGTATAAAAAGATTTACAAATTTATCATCTATCTGGATATTTATGGTCAGCTTTCTTCCAAGTAGTTATCAGTGAAAGTCCCATACTTCCAGATTCCTTCTTGCAATATTAAAAAATATATATTGTTCACTTAGTATTAACGACATTTTGAAAACTTTTCCCACAATAATAGCTAAAAATGAAGGCCAGTTATAGCACAATAATAAAACACTGCTGTCTACAATCTTTTTTTGAGAGGTACAAGCAATACTACAAGGACTGGTAAATTAAGGACAGAGTATATGCATCCAGAACAAGAAAGCTATGAACTAAAATTCTAAATAAGTCAACTGACTCAGAGAGTTGGGAAGAGAAGATAAACCAGTTGCTAAGGCCAAATCATGAGCTAAGTATCCTAACTCAGTTGTGAGCAGGTTGAGACCATTTTGTACTAAGTAATATGTCCAAAATCAAAACCAAATGGAGAGGTCAGAGGTCAAATCATTGGCAAGCATTGACGACAACCGTTAGTTTCTTCAAAACTAAGGTTGGTGGCAGAATGAGAGGCAGGCAGGAAGGGGAAATGGGACAGGTCTTCATGATAAAATAGCAAAGCAGTAAAATAAATACTATATCCTAAAAGTTAAAAACACCTTCCTTCAAGTGCACTTACAATTAAATATGCCATCAACTTTCACCTTTTTACTGATCAATGGATAAAGATGTGGTTTATATATACAATGGAATACTACTTGGCAATGAGAAAGAATGAAATCATGCCATTTGCAGCAGCAACATGGATAAAACTAAAAGATATTACGCTGAGTGAAATAAATCAGTCAGAGAAGGACGTATCATATCTTTTCACTCATACGTGGATCTTGAGAAACTTAACAGAAGACTATAGGGGAAGGGAAAGGAAAAAAAATATTTATAAACAGAGGGAGGGAGAAAAACCATGAGACTCTTAAACACAGAGAACAAACTGAGGGTGGATGGGGAGGTGGGAAGGAGGGGAAAATGTATGATGGGCATTGAGGAGGGCACTTGTTGGGATGAGCACTGGGTGATGTATGTAAGCAATGAACCACAGGAATCTACCCCAAAAACCAGGAGTACACTTTATACACTGTATGTTAGACAATTTGACAATAAATTATAGTTTAAAGAGGAAAGGAAAGGGAAGGGAAGGGAAGGGAAGGGAAGGGAAGGGAAGGGAAGGGAAGGGAAGGGAAGGACTTGGGCTCTGCAGAGCTTGGTAAACTGAATATTGATAAGATCCTGCTTTTTTTCCATTTTGAATACTGTGGTAAGATTGTAAGTCTGATGATCCTGCCCTCTGGAGGTCTCAGAGGGCTTGAACTTCAAGTTCAGCATAAGAGTAGATATCTGAACTATATGAATAAAAGAGATAGTACCTCTGCAATTTCTAGATTAGGTACAGGTGAAACTATAGGAAGCTGGCCCACCTTATATACTCATAGTGAATATAACACTAATTCCAAATAATTTGGGAACAGCAAGAGGACATCATCTGTGATAACTAGTCCTTATTTTATTTTTCTATAACAGTGACTCCCACATAGCTGGGACTCAGTAATTATGAGATGAATGCCAAACCATGGCTGTCTAAGCATCAACTATACATTTTTATGAAAATGACACTGCATGTAAATGTCACCATCCCTGTGGCCTGTCTGCTGCAGATTTCTGAGTCTTTTCTAAGGCACAGATAAGGATTAGATAATGCATCACATTTTAGCCATCAAAAGTAAAGCAGACTTCTGCTTCCAAGAACTTAAAGTAGACATACTTTTGCCTATTCCTCCCTGCTAACTACAACTAACAACCCCTGGACATTATATATAAAATGTGTAAAAACCCTCTGAAATTTGGAGAAAGGAAGACTGACCAGGTAGGACCCAAGGAGTGACACAGATTTTCTTTTTGCCTCATGTATCTCTGACTTGGAGCTAAAAAAGCTGGCAACCTGAAAATGCCAATGGGCACAGACAAAAGCCCCAACAAAAGCCTCTGCTCTCTAGCCACATAAATAAGAAAAGGCCAGTTGAGCAAGACAGAAAACTTTTATATAATAATTGCTCTGCTCTAGACAAACAATATAGAAAAATATATGGTCTCACTCCCATATCCACAACAGCAAAAGCTGATAGAGAGTTTAGACTTCTACCTTTATGAGGCTGTAACCAAGTATCCCCAAACTTCTACCAGGTGATATCAGAGAAAGCCAAATAGAGCACTATGACTTTCATCTCCACCAGCAGTGTAGATGGAGATTGTATGGGAAGCCAAGATTGCTATCTCCACCTGAAAATAATAACGTACCTTTCCAAGCTCCTGCTGGGGTGGTGTAGTTGGAGGCCTTAGTGGAGAGTTAGGATGTTTGCCATTGCCCAGTGGTATCAAGGCAATGCCTCACTGCATGCCACTGAAGACCCCCTGGGGAACTAGAACTCCCACCTCCACCCAAAAGTAGTAAGGAACCCTCACATCAGATGTCAATGCAGGCAAAATGGAGAACTTGAACGTCTACCTCCACCTGGAAGTAATGAAGCAGTGTCCTCTCCTCCCTTCTTATGCCAGAGCAACATCAGAGAAAGTCAGCTAAATCAGGTTTGAATACAATCCAGAGAGTCATAATACAAAAATAGCCAAAACCCTAGATAAGACTGACAAAAGAAAACCATGAGACAAGACATAAATTACCAATATCAGAAATGAAACAAAGGATGTCACTTCAGGCTCTGTAGCCTCAAAATGTTAAGTGTATACTACAACCAACTCAATGCATACATCGACAACTTAGATGAAATGGACCAATACCCTGAGAACCACAAACTACTGCAACTCATCCATATATAAAACAGATCATTGAAATGGTCCTGCAATATCAAGGAAATTAAATTTGTAATTTTAAAACTCACAAAAAAGAAATTCTCAGGCCCACATAGTTTCACAGATTTCTGTCAAATGTTTAAAGAAAACTTAAAACATTTGTACAATATCTTTTCCAGAAAATAGAAGAGGAATAAGCACTTCCCAAGTCATTTTAGGAAGCTTATGTAACAGCGAGAGAAAAACAGTACAAAGAAAAGTGAGAGAAGGAAAGAAAGGGAAGGAAAGAAGGAATGGAGGGAGGGGGGAAGGAAGGAAGGAAAAAAGGAGTGGAGAGAGGGAGAGAGAGAGAGAGAGAGAGAGAGAAAGAGAGAAAGAAAGAAAGAAAGAAAGAAAGAAAGAAAGAAAGAAAGAAAGAAAGAAAGAAAGAAAGAAAGAAAGAAAAAGAAAGAAAGAAGGAAAGAAGGAAAGAAAGAGAGAGAAGAGGGAAGGAGAAAGAAAGAAGAGAGGGAGGGAGAGAGGGAGGCAAGAAATGAACCCTGGCCTAAGTATCGTATCATGTGTTATAAAAGAAACTAACTCAAAAAAGATCATGGATTTAAATGTAAAATATGAAACTATAAAACTTTTAAAAACCTTGGAGAATATCTTTATGATCTAGGGCTATGCAAAGAGTTTCTTAGACTTGACACCAAAAGCAAGATCCATCAAAGGAAAATTCATAAATTAAACTTCATCAAAGTTTAAAACTTCTGCTCTGCAAAAGACCCTGATAAAAGGATGAAAAGCAAACTACAGAGTGGGAGAAAATATTTGCAAATTCACATCTCACAAAGGACTAGAATATAGAATATGTTTTTTAAAAATTCAAAATTCAACATTAAGAAAGCAAACAATCCAATTGGAAAACATGCAAAAGACGTTTCACACACACACACACATGCACACACACACTATAAATATGCACACATACACTATACACACACACACGTCAATAAACACATGAAAAGATGTTCAACACCAATCACCTTTGAAGAAATGCAAATTAAAACCACAATAAGGAACCACTACACACATATCAAAATGACTAAAATAAACAAAAAACTGGCAACACCAAATACCACCCGGATCATTCATACATTGCTGGTGGAAATGTAAAATGGTACAGCCACTCTGATAGGGTTTGGTAATTTCTTTAAAAGACTAAATATTCTTTAAAAGACTAAATTCCAGACTACCCAGGAATTGCAATTCTTGGCATTTATCCTAGAAGAAATGCAGAGTTATGTTCATAAACCTGTACACAAATATTTATAAAAATTTTATTTATAATGGTCAAAAAATGGAAACCAACCCACATGTCCTTCAGTGGTAAATGCTTAAAGAGACTGGTACAGCCATGCCATTAAATAGTACTCAGCAATAACAAGAAGGACATTTTTTTTTTCTTTTTCTAATTTTTTATTTAAATTCTTGTTAGTTACCATAGAGCGTAATGTTGGTTTCAGGAGTAAAATTTAGTGATTCATCACTTACATATAACACCCAGTGTTCATCCCAACAAGTGCCCTCCTTAATGTGCAGCACCCATTTAGCCCACCCATCTCCCACCCCTTCTCCATCAACCCTTAGTTTGTTCTTCATAGTTAAGAGTCTTTTATGATTTGCTTCCCTCTTTTTCCTCTCTTTCCCTATTTTCATTTGTTTTGTTTTTTAAAGTACACAAATGAGTGACATCAAATGGCTTTTGTCTTTTTCTGACTGACTTATTTTGCTTAGCATAACACACCCTACCTCCATCCATGTTGCAAATGGAAAGATTTTATTCTTTTTGATGGCTGAGTAATATTCCTTTATATATTTCACACCCACACCCACATACACACATACACACATACACCACACACAGATATCACAGTTTATTTATCCATTCATCAGTAAATGGACATTTGGGCTCTTCCCATAATTTTGGCTATTGTTGATGGTGCTACTATAAACATTGGGATGCATGTGACCCTTCAAATCAGTATTTTTGTATCCTTTGGGTAAATACCTAGTAATGCAATTGCTGGGTCATAGGATAGTTCTATTTTTAACTTTCTGAAGAACCTCCATACTGTTTTCCACAGTGGCTGTTCCAGTTTGCACTCCCACCAACAATGTAAGAGAGTTCCCCTTTCTCCATATCCTTGACAACATATGTTGTTTCCTGAGTTGTTAATTTTAGTTATTCTGACCGGTGTGAGGTGGTATCCCATCATGGTTTTGATTTGTATTTCTCTGATGATCAGTGATGTTGAGCATATTTTCATGTGTCTGTTGGCCATCTGGATTTCTACAAGAATAAACTATTAACACACAACTTAGATGTATCTCCAGAGAATCATGCTGAGTAAAAAAAAAAAAAAAAAATTAATCCTAAAATATTATATATGATTCCTTATATATCACTCTTAAATCACAAAATTATACACATGGAAAATACATATTGACACAGAGGGAGTGGACATGGGTTTAGGTGTAATTATAAAAGGACAACATGGGGGATCCTTGTGATTATAGAAAGCTTCTGTGTCTTGACAGTATCAATGCTAATATCCTGGTTTTGATATTGTGCTATTATTTTATAAGACATTAACTACCGTTGGGGGAAACTGAATAATGGGTACACTTGGTCATTCTGTATTGTTTCTTACAACTCCACGTGAGTCCAGAATCAGCTCAAAATTTAAAAATCCACAAAACAAAACAAAACAAAAAACTTTAAAAACAAAATCAGAGCACAAGGAATGTTCAGGATCAGGGTGAAAAATAAGTAACATTATTAAAATGGGGTTTCTTGACATTATTTGATAGCTATATGTATTTAAAGCTATATGTATTTAAATGTACATATGAAGGAGGAAGAAAAGACATTTTTTTTTGCTTTAAAGGATAAAATTAAAAAAAAGAAATTAAAAGAGAAGAATACAGGCTCAATGCAGAGAAAGAGGTTTTCAGTAGTAAACTAAGGGGTGTCCAACACTGTAATGAGTTGCTAGAGAAGCGAATGTCAATGTAATGCATTCAAGGAGAAAGAATGTGGCAAAGGCATGAGTGTATTTGGTGGAGGGTGAGCCTCATCAAGGAATAACAAATTCACATGCCAACAGAGAGCTGGCTAGGTATTGAACATGAACTGCTAAAGCATGCTAGAAGAAAAAGATAAAGAGCAATAAGGAACAATGGAGCTGTGGAAAACCAGAGAAGCCATCTGCCACTCATCTCTGGGATACTGTTGCCTTGTGAGACTGCAGAAAGAAAGGACATCTTCAGATGTTTCACGAGAAGCTGGAAATCTGGCTTTTTACATGAAACGCCCAAAAACTACAATGCCTTTAGTAACTTGCTTATTGTATTCAAATACTATGAGGTGTTAAGCTGTATAGTCCAAATAAACTTAACCTATTGTTTTAATCTTAACACTTCAAATGAGTCATAAACAATGGTTCCTATCACTGCATCCTGGATTTCAATTTCTAATACCTCTTATATTGATATCTATCATAGATTGCTATTTCCATGAAAATAATTTAAGAGTAAATATCTCATTTGCTGCAATTTGTATTAAGATATTAAAGGAAGAGTTAGAGCAACAACTTCTGTTAAGCCCTGTAGAGGATGGCCAACTTCTTTTGGAAGTCAATTATGGAAGCTCTAATTTTCTTGCAGAATATATTTTCTTTACCACATATTCAGACACATAATTAAATGTTTCATTGCTTAAATTTACTTCACAAATGTATGTTTTTCTCTCCTGACATGACTGAAACTTTCTCAAGGAAGTTTCAAGTCTTACATTTCCTTTTTCTACCCTTATTATTACTTATTCCAGTTTGGATCATACAATATGATCAAAAATGGTTAGATCACAAGGATTTACTTACTACCAGGCCCTGTGTTAAACAACGTAACTGAAGTTATTCCTGACCAGAAAGGAAAAAGCTGAGATACGTGGGCCAGAAGATTTATTCACACACACACACACACACACACACACACACACACACACACAGGAATATTACTTGGTGATCAAAAAGAATGAAATCTTACCATTTGCAACCATGTGGATGGAACTAGAGCATATTATGCTAAGTAAAATAAGTCAGGCAGAGAAAGACAGATATCATATGATTTCATTCATATGTGGAATTTAAGAAACAAAACAGATGAACATAGGGGAAGGGAAGCACAAATAAGTTAAAAACAGAGAAGGAGACAAACTATAAGAGACTCTTAAATACAGAGAACAAACTGAGGGTTGCTGAAAGTGTTGGATGGGGGGATGGGCTAAATGGGTGGTGGGTACTAAGGAGGGCACTTGTTGGGATGAGCACTGGGTGTTTTATGGAAGTGATGAATCACTAAATTCTACTCCTGAAACTAATACTACACTGTATGTTAACTAACTTGAATTTAAATAAAAGTTTTTAAAAGAAAAAAAGATAGAAGCTTCATCAAAAACTATTTTGCTGAACATTTAGTTCAACAGAGTCAGTTTCAGAAATGTCCATATCCCAAGAGTGAAGCTGTTAAGCTGTTGATGGGAATCATGCCCCGGGCAAAGGTCCTTTCTTTTCAAGACCACGCAGTGTTCACATCACTGTTTCCTGAATGGGTTGAGTCATTCTGCCTTCCACCCCAGGAACTTTATTTCCTTTAACATATTTCTTTGCCTCCATCAAATTTCTCCACACGTAGTACATTCCTTTTCCCCCCCGACTGCTGCTCCAAGTATGACACATCCCATTCTTTTTTATCCACTAATGTGGTAACTGTTATTTGGGCCTCATGAACACTTTTTTTTTTTATAGAAAGAAAAAAAGGACAAAAAAATCCATGTCCTACTGGTAATTTCAGCTTCAAAAATCAGTTCTGAGGATACAAGCTGCATTGGGAATGGTTGACCAGAATTGTGGGCATGACAGTATGTAAACTTCAATACTAGAACAGTCTTCTCAGATCCTGAAACGCCACAGAGCAGTACAAAGAAGAGAGACGTGCTCTCTGCTATTTCATGTCACCTTTTAGTCCTAAAAAAATAAAGGTGCCAAACAACAGACAATGTCTCTCAAAGTGTAGTTCCTTTGCTGACTTTGAGTGTTAGATCTGAGTCTAGTGAAACAGTAACAACGGTGTTACTTGAGCTTTATATATTTTTTTCAATCTATAGCAAAAAGGAAGGCAACTTCTTATTTACCTGGTTAATGGACCAGCCTGTAAACTGGTGACTTCTGCCCTTGCTTCCCCCACCCCTGTAGTTTATTCTCCAAGAGGAGCTAGTGAGCCTTTAAAACACTTCAGATGGTGAACCTCATCCACTCCAAACTGCAATGATTCTGCCTTTCAATTGGGATTAAAGCCCAAGTTGTACACCATCTCCTCACACACTCATCTCCCACACTGTGCTGACCTCATCTATACCCTCTCCCGCCCTTCACTCTACTCCAGCCACAACAGTCTCTTTGCTGTCCTTTGAATACACTCAGCAGGCTGTGGCCCTAGGGTGTCTGTACTAGCTGTTTCCTCTGCCAGGACCACTTTCCCATAGACACCACTGCCTTCAAGATTGTGCTCAGATATCAACATCTCAAAAAGACCTGCCTCCGCCTGCTATAAATGATCAAAATCCTTTCTCTCCTATACTTCCAACTCATTTCCTACTTATCTTTCATTTGTCCATATTATTATTTGTAATAATAGTCATATTAATTATTTGACTTTTGTGTACTGTCTGCTTATAAAGGAATCTACAACGGTATAAATATTTGTTTTATTCTCTTATTTAACTCAACTACCTAAAACAGTGCCTGGCATATATGCATAGTAGACATTCAATTAAATTTGTTGCATAAATTAATTAATGGTAAATTGGTTTATTTTCTTCTTTTAAGATAATAAAGGTATTATCTTGAAAAGAAAAAAAATATTGTTAACAAACTAATTGTAATTCATAATCACTGAATAATCAAAAACTTTATTTCTGAATTCAAACTCATGGACTTTTGTTTGTTTTTTTCCCAAAGACTCACGGAAAGCCTTCAATACCCATACAGCCTAAAGGTAAGCTGAGAAGTTCCAGTTGAATCTGAGTGAGCAAATGAATTGAAAATTTAGAGAGTATATTCTAATTGTCTTCATTTGGAAAACAGGCCCATCTTTTGTCTCAGCTGCAAATCACAGGAACCAGAAAGTTTCCTCAAACATCAAAATTCTTTCTTCTGGCATTTGGTGAATAGGTCAGTTAGTCAAACTCCTCCCTGGATCTTGAGTTTTTTTTCTGGCTCTGGTCTGGGGCCTGGGCCCATGTCCCTGACTCACACTTTCTAGGAGCCTAGTGATGCCTTTCGGTCCTTGCTTCTTAATCTCCCTGTTCTCTGGGTCTTTTGATTGTGCACATTCATGCCCTCAACTTGGTCCCTGAGACTTGGCTGATTTTCCAAATACTGATCTATGTGATAGAAACAGATGTGTCACCCACATCTCCTTTCTCAGAATACTTGTTGACCAGCTGTGGTGAATCTGGTCAGCAGACCATCTAACTACCAGCCCCATCAGGGACTGTCCCAGCTTCAAATGGCCATCTGCCCCATAGTCACACCCTTCCTCGAGGCAGCACACATCCCATTATGACCCAATGATGGACACTCTCAGGAGCCATTCTTGTTCCAGAGCTGCCTGCATGTGGGCTGAGGCACTGCCAGGCATGCCTCACAATTCAGCTTCTCCCTGTGCCCAATCCTGCTTCTATCTCTTTCATTCACAACTACAGATCTCCAATAAACATCTTGTATCCCCAAACACGATCACACTATCTGTTTCTGGAGAACCCAAATGGCAATAACATCCAATACTTCTAACTAATAGAAAGGTCAAAACTGACAAACTTGAAGAGGTAGAAAGTGAAGCAGAATGTATGTAAGCAACACTCAGGGAGCAACATATGATGACATAAAAGCCCCACCTACTACTGAAGCAATGCTAGTAATGTTAATGAGTCCTCATTGTACTATGTGTTTTAACATCAGCTAATATATAAGAAAGCTAATTTGCTTTCTTAAAACTCTGAGCCAAAACTCACCTTCTGGAAAATTCTTCATTTTAAGTTGATAATTCTTTTATGAGATAAATAAATAAGCAAAACGTATCAACTCTGAGATAACAGGAATATACCTTAGGTTCTGAATGAGGATGTAGGAGAACTAAGCTTACCATGTCATAGAATTCATAAGAATTTCATCTTGAAATTACATATTAAAAACATTCATTTGTCAAAAATTCACTTTCAACTACATATCTTTCAGTTTAAAAATAATTATAGGATACGGCGGGTCTTTCTAATCTCTAAGATACGGTGAATTTATTGTAATTATGTCTGCTGCTGGTTGGTATAAACTTGTATTGCCTGGGATCATTTATCAATTACTTTATTGTAATATTTCCCTATGTTATTTGAGGTAAAAACTATCTTTGATCCAATGCACCTAATATCTAGGAAAAACCTTAGCTGGATCTGAAACCATGCACAGGAACTGTCTTGCCTGAGGGTGAATATAGTTAGTATTTTCCAAACTCCCTTTAGTCACCATGCGATCCTTTTGAGTAGCTGATTTCTGTGCCAAGCCCATTCGGCTTGGCCTCTTATGAGTGGTTCTGAATTCCAAAGGCTGCTTGTTTGAAAATTCATGAGCTTCTCAATGATGCGGTTCCTTTTTTGGCTGCCCCACTGTTCAGTTAGTTCAGACAACAAGCTGCTTAGGGATGGATAATTTTTCCATTTAGCTGCCAAAACCTACAGGGGGGTTGGTATTTTACTGCTATTGTGGAATTTTCAGAAGTTTGGAAAACAGAGGATTTTATTTTTTGTTTTGTTTTGATATAGGACATTTTGACAATGGCTTTGGCAGTGATACAAAAATCTCCATGCTTGTAAACCAGAATAACATTTTCAGCCATCTGGCTTGCATGTAGCACCCTCTGAGTGGGATAGATATAAAAACAGTTAGCAATTAAGAGGTTTAAAATGGCTTTCCCATTAGTTTCTGAACTGAACTATCCCATGATAAAGATATAACGGGCAACAATGGGGGTGCTGATTCCTTGTTGGCACACTTTTCTTCGTGATAAAAACTGTCTGACGCCTCCATCAATTCTTAATCTCTCAATCACCCTTCACTATCACCACAACCATTCACCCGGATTTCTGGACTCAAATTTTTCTCTTGTCTTAAATATAACATCCCCAATCATAACAAACCACAAAATCCATTAAAAGATCCACCAAATGCCCAGTTATGTTGATTATTCTTCCTTTTGAACATGGCTGAGGCTTTCTACCAAACAACAGAGGGAAACTCTCAGGACAGCATAATGTGAATCTCTATCTTTTAATTTTAAATTTCAAGGCTTAATCTTTATATGATATAATTAGATATTTTATCAGGGTAGTCTTAAACAATAAAACACAGAAGAAATTTTTGGTTCTTGAAACTGAAAAAACATAGACCTTTAAATCCTAAATTATGCCTTTTGACCTCTTTAAAACTATTCAAAGAAATATATTATAATAATCTACACATATATACATAGCACTACCAACTTGGAATTTTGTCGATTTCTGGTACAATAATAGGAAACCAAAGTTATCTGATGCTCGAAAAAAAAATTGTGAGAAGTTATACTGAAATAAAAGAGTAAAATAAAGTAGAGTTGGGGAAGAGGTGTTTAATTTCCATTCAGCTTTCTTCTCAAAATCCTATCCTGCCTGCCCAAGAAACCTGATCCGCTAGTAACCTGCAGAAGAGGCTTTGTGCTGTCACTTATTTTGCACATTTTACAGAGAGCAACATATTTTTATCCAAGGCTTTCAGAGATTTCTCACTTAGTTGTCAAGTTCAGAAAACCCAGAGCTGGAAGAGATCAGACAGGAATTTTCCCAAACAAATTAGCATGTTGAAGGAGGATGATGTAAATGGCAGCATGAATTTCCCCATGCTTGAGCACGTTTCTCAGCACAGCTAAGACATTAACAAGTGATGGTCTCATGCACTTGGGCTAGTGATTTACGGAGTTGCTTCCTGATTTAATAGAGTGTTAGAAAGGATTGTTGTTATACCAACTAAAAGAATCATAAAATGGTAATGAATGTTATGAAACTTCATGAATATTTCATCTCAAGATAGGCTGTCAGATTTATCTTGAGGTTAAAGAGCACACGGGGCATAAATCAGGCCCAACATGGAGTTGCTTGAGGTTCATAGTTGGTGAGAACTGTTTACATGTTAGGCAAGGCTATCTGTGGATGTTTATTATTTTAGTCACATGTTAGAACCTAGTTAACTTAAGATAAAGAAAAAAATTTAACTTTAAAGTAAATCATTTTAAAAAGGATCAGCAAAGACTTCTAGGAAGGATTAGAGGTATTTTTTTTTTTAACCCAAATTGGTTTCACTATAATTTTCTCATTGACCATATTAAGTATTCAAAACTATAATCAATATTCAATAAAAAGGGATCACAAGGCTATTGAATTGGCACGATAAAATGGAATAATGAGCATAAACTCATTCTTTAGCTATGAACTACACACATAACCATCATTTATACTAAATCTTTAATATATCATCAGTTTCAAGGCAATTTCTTGGTTGAAATATTTATAGTTAGTTTAAAATTCACTACTTATTTTTTAGGTATATTTTATTTCTTCCAACAGAATCCCAAAAAATTATGCTTCCCCAGCCTCCACTAAAAACATAGAAGTGAAATTTAGTTCAGTGATTATGAAATTTAGTTCTAGCTATACAGTTAGCTGACAGCAATCCCCTTAATTCCTTTAAATTAGGTTTTCTTCCTTTCCTATGTTTTTCAAAGTGTAATAAGTGTTATTTAAATATAAGCATAAACTTTCTGATTTTTTTTTTAATTTACCTGGTAGTGGAAATGGAAACCAACAGTTCATTTATTCATTTGATCAGTCACTCAGCATAACTTTGAATGCTTACTATGTGCCATGTACCTTGCTAGGTGAATGGGATGAAATGGTGGTTGGACGAATAAAAGTCCCTACCAACAGCATATTTTGCTTCAAGAGGGGGTACCCATAATTACATAAGCAATTGTAAAAAGTGTGATGGTTGACATAATGAGGCTGTTATGAGAGTATATAGAAGTACCTTCCCCAGAGTTTAGGGGTCTAATATGGCACTTTGAGAAAAAAACTGTGTAAGGTCAGACCAACCTGGAGGAATGAAGTCATGATGAAGGAAGGTGTAGAGCAGGAGTAAAGGACAACACATGGTCTATTAGAGGAACTAAGGAAAACTTTTAATGACTGAAGTGTACTGAATGTACACTTTTGGGGGAGAGGATGAGAAGATGGTAAAGGATGCTATGGAGGGCATAGACCATGCCTATAAATCCTGAAAGAGCTTTGAACTCAACCTCAGGGCAATGGATTTCACCAAAGGAGTTTCAGCAGTGAAATGATATCATTAGATTCTTATCTCGTCTTGTCTAACATTACATTTCTTGTTTGGTAGAGACAATATTTTATACTTCTACTCTTCATATAAAATAAAATTCAAGAATTTGATCAGATGTCTTAAGTCAGTGACTGTTGGGTTTTAAAAGTAATCTTATAGGGACGCCTGGTTGGCTCAATCAGTTGAGTGCTGACTTCAGCTCAGGTCATGATCTCGCGGTCCGTGAGTTTGAGCCCCAGGTCGGGCTCTGTGCTGACAGCTCAGAACCTGAAGCCTCCTTTGGATTCTGTGTCTCCCTCTCTCTCTGCTCCTCCCCCACTTGCACTCTGTCTCTCTCTGTCTCTCAAAAATAAACAAACATTAAAAAAGTAATTTTATAAAGAAAGTAGAGGAAAAATAAAATTATTTATGTAAAAAATATTGAACATGATCTTGAGTGGTGGAAAGGAGGGTTATCAAATAAATATACCTCTCTAAAAATAAAGTCAGACTGGGTTAGTTACCCTGAAGAATTTCCTGAGAAGAAAGGAGTATTTCCAAAGTTAGATCATGAGATCTTTTTATGAAGGTATTAAAAATAAAAATTATCTGGGGCGCCTGGGTGGCTTAGTCGGTTAAGCGTCCGACTTTCGCTTAGGTCATGATCTCGCGGTTCGTGGGTTCGAGCCCCACGTCGGGCTCTGTGCTGACTGCCAGCTCAGAGCCTGGAGCCTGTTTCAGTCTGTGACTCCCTCTCTCTGACCCTCCCCTGCTCACGCTGTCTCTCTCTCTCTGTCTCTCTCCTAGAAATAAATAAAACATAAAAAAAATAAAAAAATAAAAATTATCCTTCATTTTAAAGAGGAAAAAGGTAACTTATATTCTAAAGAAATCATTCCCCTAAGGAGGTTTATTTCTGCATTTCCACATCCTCATCCTGCTCAATACCTAGAAAATGCAGCACTAAAATAACTAATATTCATTAAAGAAATGCAATGTATTTATCTTTGGGTGTTTTACAGTAGTAGTTTATTAAAACTCCTATTTTACATGTATTAGCTTTTTTAATCCTCACTGAAAAATCTATACAATAAATACTATTATTATTATCCCTTTTTTAAAGATGGGAGAGTCAGGAACAGAGTCAACTCATTTGCCCAAGTCACATGGTCAGTAAGTTGCAGAGCTGGGATTTGAACTTAGGCAGTCAGGTTCTTAACCACAGTCAATGTCCCAGAGTTCTGAGTCATGACGTGCTACATAGCAACATAGTTTACACAGTTTTGATAGCAATAATCAGGAGGAATATAAATAAAAATTAACCATCACAAGAAAAAACAACAACAATGGTTTCTGTCTATCCTTGAACACTGTTTTATGTCTGTGTATGAGGGAGTCCATATTTAGGGGAAGAAGAAAATCCCATTTCATTTTCTGTGAGCCAAGCATACTTTTGGAGATCTGACACTCACAGCAGTGTGTTTGTACATTGATTATTGATGAATGAACTTTGATTGCATTTTTCCATTGCTACTCATGTATAGTAAATGCACTGAATACATGATATCACTTATAAGGGAATAAATAATTTAAAAAAACCTTCCTTTACAGAATATCATGCTGAACTGTCACGCACATTGCCCTCAGCTGAGTTATAATGTTATTACCTAATAGATGTCACATCCTTCATTCAAAATGAAAATTGTGTTTTTAATTTCCAGAAAAAAAAAAAAACACACCCTACATGTTTAAGCTGATGTACAGGGCATAATATCAAAGTGTCCCCAACACAAAGAGTCATTTGTTAAATTTTCAGATCTGTTCCAGCCTAAAGAATAAGGAGACCATAGGATGACAAAAGGTTTCCAGCAGAAACGGATTTACAGTCAGAATCAGTTTCCTATGTTTTCATTCATTTTGAATGAATACAAAGAATAATCTCTTGCTGCTAATACAAATGCAGCAAACTGAGCCATTAAATTGACAGTGTGATCTATCCCACTTCACACTGCTTTATAAGCAAAATGTATCATTCTCGGGAGCTTTCTCCTGGTTAAATAATTGTAAGAAATATATCTCTTGCCATTACTTTTATTGATAAAACACAGCATGTCATCTTAATTCATTCTTCCACTGCTCTATTTTATCATCTACCAAGTGATTGGGATTCTGATCACCCTGTGTTCTCTTTCAGATTGAAAGCCTCTATCTACTCATCTGTTATTCTTCACGAAGAAAAGCTCTGGTGTAACATCTGTTTTCTAACTGAATCTTCACTGGAGACTCAGATGCCAGCAAGCAATAACCTTGGGGTTCCCTTAGGAATCCTCCAGGGTCCCTGCTATGTCAGGGCTTGAAGCTAACAGAATTAATGGACAAAGTGCTGTTATTTGATTTTCATTTCTGAATTTGATTTGGGGTACATGAGCTTCGTGGAGTAATGATAATGTTTTACTGATCTCTGAAGCTAGTCATCACTTGATGAAAGGTTTAGAAGTCTGGAAGCTTTAGCTGCATATCTTAAACATTATCCTTTCCCTTTTCCTCCACTGACATTCAACTACATTTTCCTCTTATTTTAATGCAGAGAACATTTGCATTGTCTCAATCAGGTGCTTTTATGAAATTTCCCACTTCTAATAGCAAATAGAGATTTACAATTTTAGTCTGCAATTGACATCAGTTGGATTTTTTTTTATTTCCTCATGGAATTTGCTGAAAATTCATTTACCCATTTAGTTCAAATTACTGAGAAAAGTAATAAACTTAAATCAGAAATAGATTTTAGTCATCACACAAAAGAAATATACAACTAGAATATTTGCAGATATTGATCATCTTTATAATTAGTCTTAACTTCTGCTAAAAGCCAAACCGTAAACTTTAAACTGATGTATGTGTGTACTGACACACACACACCTACATATACTTATATGTATTCATATATATGTATATATATCTTTATATATATAACCCATGTTAATAAAATTATAATTTCTTTTGTGTCAGCTTTACTGAGGATAACTGACAAATTTGTAAAGTATTTAAAGGGTATATCATGATGACTTCAAAGAAATCTTTCATTGTGAAAGGATTTCTCCCCTCTAGCTAATTAACACACCTATCACATCACATATTTATTTTTATTTATGTATTTTTTTGGTAAGAAAATTTAAATCCCACGTGATTGTGGTGAATAATCCTTTTAGCGCATGCTGGAATCAGTTTGCAAATATTTTGTTGAGGATTTTTGCATCTATGTCCATTAGGGATATTGATCTTTCATTTCCTTCCTTCCTTCCTTCCTTCCTTCCTTCCTTCCTTCCTTCCTTCCTTCCTTCCTTCCTTCTTTCCTTCCTCCCTTCCTTTGAGCTCCCTCCCTCCCTCCCTCTCTCTCTCTTTCTTTTCCTGGTTCTGGCATCAGGGTAATGCTGGCCTCATAGAATGAATTTGGAAAATTTCCTTCCTCTTCTATTTTTTTGACTAATTTAAGAAGGATAAGTATTGGGGCACCTGGGTGGCTTAGTCGGTTAAGCGTCCGACTTTCGCTTAGGTCATGATCTCGCGGTTCGTGGGTTCGGGCCCCGCGTCAGGCTCTGTGCTGACTGCCAGCTCGGAGCCTGGAGCCTGTTTCAGAGTCTGTGACTCCCTCTCTCTCTGACCCTCCCCTGCTCATGCTGTCTCTCTCTCTCTCTCCTAGAAATAAATAAAAAAAAATATTTAAAAAAAAAAGAAGGATAAGTATTACCTCTTCTTTAAGTGTTTTGCAGAATTCACCTGTGAAGTCATCTGGCCCTAGACTATTGTTTATTGGGAATTTTTTTTAAATTACTAATTCAATTTATTGACAATAATTGGTCTGTTCAATTTTCTATTTCTTCCTGATTCAGTTTCACGAGGCTTGTGTTTCTAGAAATTTGTCTATTTCTTCTATGTTTTACAATTTCTGGCATATAATTTTTCTTAGTAGTCTCCTATAATCTTTTGTATTTCTATAGTGTTAGTTGTTACTATTCCTCTTTCATTTCTCATTTATGATTCCTCTCTCATTTTTTCATGACAAGTCTGGCTAAAGGTTTATCAATTTTGCCTATCTTTTTTTCAGGATGGCCTCCTCCATCTGCTGTCCCTCCACCTCTACCTCCAGCACCTCCCAGTGACAGTTCATCCTGCAGCTATTTGCCCACACCAGGATGGGGAGAGAAGAATAAAGATGGGGCAGCTTCACCCCACCCAGGGATCATCAGGCTAGGGTGCAGGTCAGTCAGGCTTAAATCATTCCCTTCCTCCTCCTCACACCCAACTACACCCATGCAAGTATACTCCAACCTCTGGGCTGCCAACTGAGTATAAGAGAGGAACTCACTCCAGGAACCAGGAGAAGAGCTGACTCTTCAGAGGTCTCCAGGGTGGTGCTCTGCACCAAGCATGGCCTGCTCCATTCAAGGTGCACCCTCACTCCTGCCAGCTGACGTGGCCCCACTTACACAGAAGAAGGCAGATGATTGGAAGAGTCCCATACTTTCCCAACCCCCATCCAGGACCCACAGCCCATGCAGCCATCCTCACCACAGGTGCTAGACCCAATTTTATTTATTTTTCCCAATGATCCAGCTCTTGGTTTCTTTGATATTTTCTACTACATTCTGTCTCTATTTCATTTATTTTCACTCTGATCTTTATTATTCCCCTCCTTCTACTAGCTTTGGGCTTTGTTCTTTTTCCTGGTTCCTTTAGGTGTAAAGTTAGACCATTTATTTGAGACTTTTCTTTTTTCTTGGGTTGCCCTATATAGGATAGTCAGATTCTTGCATAGCAGATGGCTTCCAGAAGAATAAAGTAAAAGCTGCTGGGCACCTTCAGGGATAGGCTTGGAATTGGCACATCACCTGAACTGCATTCTATTGGGCAAAACAAGTCATAAAGCCAGCTCAAGTTCAAAAGGAAGGAACTGACTCTACCTCTTTCTTGGGACAGCCACAAGAATGAGGGAAAAGGAAGGAATTGTGGCTATCTTTGAAGACTATCTAGCACACCTACCTGCATTTCAAAGACCTCTCTCTTTAAATTAGAACAGAGTACTCTCAGATTTCTTTATAATACTAGACATTAATTTGTTTTTCCAATATATCAGTCTGTCTAAATCACACAAAAACCCACATGTTTAATAATGCATGGATTAATTTGCTTGTGATGCTATCCTAGACATTCACTAAATTTAACACTGAAATCAAATTTCATACTTCAACCTTACAGTCTTTTTCCCCACTGTGCTTTCAGTTCTCACTAGCCCTTTCTTCATTTGTTTACATTTTCCCCCAGGGATATCATCTGAAATCAAGCAGAAAATAAAAACTGAAAACAGACTTAACAACGTGTTTACATGTGTGACCCAGGCAATCTAGTCAAATCCAACCATCTATCCAGAAGGTCAAGAGGAATCGTAAAACCTGAGAGAAGTCACCAAGCAGTGTTTCTCACCATCCGTCTCACGCAAAGTAACTCCTGTTTTCAATTATCCACACCAATGGTTCCTTGCATTGACAGGAGTAACCAAGAGGTGACTTTTCATTTAACAAGCATTTAATAAAATATTAGTCAAAAAATATTTTTTACAAATATATCAAAAAAGTCATCCTAATTCTTTTGTGTGAAAACATCCATTAAGATCCCTATATATGCTAGACATTGGGAACATAAAGGTAAATTATCTCCTTCTCAAAGTTTCAGAAAGATAAACATATAAAATACTTTGTGAGGTTTCTAGTTGTTTCTTTTTATAACCTTTAATTTAATCACATGAAACAAAATGACCTCTCATCAAAGCTTTCCATTCATAGTGTTTTCCATAACCTCAGGAGAGACTAAACCAAATAAAACTGCTGTACTGACATACGGATATCTAACAATAAAAGATTTCTAAAAAACAGACAGAATAATTTCAGTGACAGTTTTCTCATCTCCAGATCAGAGATCTGAGGGACATAAACCTCACACAGAAAAATTCTCTGCAGGTTATTAATAAGTGGGAAGGGAAAATCAGCTCCCGTTAGACATGAGGGGTACATGAAGGTTTAACTTATTTATTAACTCAATACATATTTATTGAACACTTGCTAGGTGACAGCTTGGTACTGAGTGTACCATGGAAGGCAAAAAAAAAAAAAATGCAATCTCCTCTTTCACAGAGCCTCCTCTCTCTTAGCAAATATAGACATGCAGCTATAATCTAGTGGGATACACTTTCCTAGTGAGTAATATGAAATCCCATGGGATACACAATAGGGTTCTCTAATGTAGGGCAGGAGGTCAGGGATAGCCCCAGTAGAAAAGAATAAGTATAAATTAGTTAAATATAAGTGTGAGTGTGGGAAAGTAGAATGTTATAGGCAGAGGGAATAGAATGTGCATAGCCCAAAGTTAAGAGAACATGGTCTCTTCTGGGAAGTGAACATCCTTTAGTCTGGCTGGAGCACCACTGTGACAGGAAATTGTGGAATGAATATGTAGCTCATACTTCTGTAGTGCTACTCCTTCCCAGGGAGTCATGCAAGTCCACTAATGCCCCTATTCTAAAGACTTATAGAATATACCATGCACATTAGTAGCTTTGAACAGCATATGTGTATTCATTTGATCATATCACACAAATACACCAGAGAATGGGAAAGAATGGGAAAAACATCAACATGTTAACCACAGTAGGATTACAGATTATTTTACTCTAAATTTGCAACTTTGTAAATTTTTTGCATTTTCAAAATGCAAAATTTTATACAATGCTACACACAAATATTATATTCTGTTATTATATTTAATACAAAAACATCATAGTTTTAAATGTAACATAACTTCTGAATATAACTACAAATGATATTCCTGAACCTTTTTATAAACCCTCTATTTCTCAGGACACTTTGCATTCCAGTGTTCTTTCTGTGTTTTAATAATAAATGTTTTGCTGGGGTGACTGGGTGGCTCAGTCGGTTGAGTGTCCGACTTCAGCTCAGGTCATGATATCACAGTTTGTGAGTTCAAGCCCCACATCGGGCTCTGTGCTGACAGGTTAGGGCCTGGAACCTGCTTCAGATTCTGTGTCTCCTTCTCCCTCTGCACCTTCCCTGCTCGCACTCTGTTTCTCCGTCTCTCTCAAAAATAAATATTAAAAAAATTAAAATAATAATTATAATAAATGTTTTGCATTTAGAAGATAAGTCAGCTGAATTGAGTAACTAACTTTAGAACTTGATCCTTTATAAGAGCAAAAGTAAGATTAAGAAACACAAATAAGTGGGGCTTCTGAGTGGCTCAGTCGGTTAAGTGTCCAACTTCAGCTCAGGTAAGAGCTAAAGCGGTTGGTGAATTCAAGCCCTGTGGATTCAAGCCTTTGTGCTGATGGCTCAGAGTCTGGAACCTGCTTCAGATTCTCTCTCCCTCTCTCTCTCTGCCGCTCCCCCACTCACAGTCTGTCTCTCTCTNCCCGACGCGGGGCTCGAACCCGCAAACCGCGAGATCATGACCTAAGTGAAAGTAGGACGCTTAACCGACTAAGCCACCCAGGTGCCCCATATATACATGATTTTATACACAGGTATGATTTGAATCCAACACATTACGTATTATTTTGACAATACTACAAATACCCTGAATGTGGCTAAAATTTCTCTCTTACACAAACCACCTCTAAACTTTGGAGGACATAAATGGAAGTTAGCATTTTTTTCTGATCCTAGCAGGCTTTTCCCAGTTTTCTTTCATTAGTCACCCCACATAATGCTTCCTCACTATTTGCAGATTCTGTCTATCCAACCCAATTCAAGAGCCCATCCCATGGTTCAGAATTTAAACTCCAAGTAGACAGGAAAACAAACTTGTGTTTAACCTTGTGTGTGTAGCTGAGACCACAGAAGATGCACAGAATAAATGCATCTGGTGACAACTGAAATGAAGATGGCAAGAGTGATGCACATCCTCGAAAATCAATACAAATAAAAAGTGCTTTCTGTTCCTCTAGTTCCATTTCTCAGAGCTGAGTTTATGCTGTTTTCTGTAATTCCAGGCATGACTGCCAACACAGAAAGAGAATAATAATCTAAGTCTTAGCTCACACGCAGGCCTTAAGAGGCCGCTGGCATATTGAGAACATCAAAATTCATAACTTAATTTGTTTACTTAAGGAATCTCTCACTTGGTTATCAAATGTGAAGTGTCTTAGAGCTAAGATTTAAAAAAAAAAACCTAACACGCCTGAATTATTAATTATCAGTTTACGGTTTAAGTCTTTACTTGGCAAAATAATTCACTTTTCAAAGATTGTTATAACAGGTCTTGGGCACAGCTAGAGCAAACATTTGTGTTTGTATTAAATCTGGCTATTTCCACATATGCTCACTGTGACTTTAGGAACAGAGCCATAGGGAGAAAGTAAGGCCGGCAGTCATTCACATTGTGCTGATAACAGCAATTTGGGTTGGTAGGCTAGCTGTGTCAAAAGGAACAATATTAATATTAATATTTATAACTTGCCTTTCTCCTGCCTTAAATCTACTGAAGACATTGTCATATTTATCTTTAGGCTATTCTTGTGGGAAGCACAGGTACCAATTTAAAAAAAAAATGTAAGAAGATTTCTATAATCCTCTTGGTGATGTCTGGTTCTAAATTAGAAAAAAATATTATAGGTATTTGAAGTTCCCAAACTGATATTCCCTGACTGAATAAAACAAAAAGGCGTTCCAGTTATATGTTTACTCTATAGCTATCTACCAAATCAAAAGTGTGACTTACAGATTGAAGACAGGAAGAAGACTGACCAGGTCTAAAAGAGATTGATAGGATTTGCAACAATGCTCCTCAGTCATTTTTTCCCACAATAGAACACAGTGCTCCAATCCTAAAGTCTAGAGGGGAAAAAAGTAGAGCTGTGATTCTAAGACCACATGGTAACAGGGGAGGCTAAAGAGATCTGGGGAGTTATGTGCACTATTTCCCAACCTTGAAGCCAACAATCACCTAAACTATGTTACAGACAAGTACAAGCCATAAATGGTGGGACACGCTGACTTTCCAGTGATGAATCCAATGAATCCAAACCATGTGTTCAACAAATGTGTATCAATGCTGAAAATTCCAATTTTGGAATATAATTTTTGTACTTCATTCTTAGAATCTTAAGAAAAAGAATGCACCTAAGATTTATTTCTCTCCTCCATCCCTAATTTCCTTCCTTTTTGATTGACTGATTTATTGATTGGTTGATTTGATTTGATTTTTGAGAGTGAGAGTACAAGCAGGGGATAGAAGGAGGAGAGAGAGAGAGAGAGAAAATCGTTTTTTAAAAATATTTACTTATTATGAGAGACAGCACAAGTTGGGGAGGAGCAGAGAGGGAAGGAGACAGAGAATCCCAAGCAGGCTCCATGCTATCTCTGCAGAGCCTGACGTGGGGCCCATTTCCACAATGCGGGGATAATGACCTGAGCCCAAATCAAGAGTTGGATGCTCAACCAATTGAGCCACCACCCAGGTGCCCTCTTTTTTTAAATTTTCTGAACTAAATAAACTTTGTTGCTTGTAAAATCTTTGGGACGATTTCCCAAACAATCATAGTATATGTATGTTCAACAACCTGGCTTGCCCAGTAAAATCTACAAGTAGCAGAACAGGCACAAGGTCCATTAGAAGTGAACTCAAGATAGTTTCAGATTGAATGATGCAAGCTTCATCTGGTCATAACAGCTACTAATAATTGATAGTCATATTAATGAAGGGCGCCTAGGTGGCTCAATTGGTTAAGTGTCTGACTTTGGCTCAGGTCATGATCTACCAGTTCATGAGTTCAAGCCTCACCTCAGGCTTGGTGCTGACAGTGCAAAGCCCACTTGGGATTCTCTCTTTCTCTCTCAAAAATAATAATAAAACAATAACAAAGTCATATTAATGATACCAAGTAATGAATCAAAGAGAAATGTATAGTGTACACATGAAGCATGAATTATAGATGTCACTCTCAAATTTTTGGATGCCTCAGAATAACCTCCTGCACCCATAAAAAGACACATTTCCTTAGAGATGGATCCCATGAATTGGCATTTGTAATTAGCATCCAAGTAGTTTGGTCTATGGACCATACTTCAAGAAACATGGGTTAAGAGTAAATATTTTGGGGCCCCTGGGTGGCTCAGTTAGTTGAGCATCTGACTCTTGATTTTGGCTCAGGTCATGATCTCATGGTTCATGAGGTGACACCCCACATCAGGTTCTGCTCTGACAGTGAGGTGCCTGCTTGGGATTCTCTTTCCCTCTGTCTCTGCCCCTCATTCACTCGCTCTCTCTGTCTCTCTCAAAATAAATAAACTTTTAAAAAAGTACATATTCTACTTCTAAGAAAACTCAATAATAAATCAATCATTTAAAATAATCACTCCATAATGCCCATAACTGAGCAGAAAATAGGTCAGAAAACAAGGTAAAAACTATCCTGCCATGGAACGTACACTCTTAGCTATTGGATACAAACAACAAGAAGAAAAAATATGGCTATATAACGATTAACATAGTTCATTTTTATTATATCCTTCATTCCTGATTTTGCCTCTCAATATCCTTTATACAGTATAAACTTTGAACAGTGAAAATTAACTTAGAAACAACACATACTTCATCTATTTTTAAATTCATATATAGTGATAAATCTCTAGTGATAAAAGAAATATAATAAAATGTTTCTTTAGGGCTTCACTAAATATTTTGATAATTTACAGTTTGAGTTCTATTTAGAAGTATTAGACTAGGAAAGTCCACTATCCTGAATCAGGTTGAACTGAGCCACTTCACTTGGTTTTCATTTGGGGACCAAACTACTAGATGTGCAATCATGTGGTTATGGTAAGGGCTTTCATGAGCTTGGGTTAGGTCGGGTTGGGGCCCTTCCAGACTGATATCTAGGGAAAGAGTATTGACAACTCAAGAATCTGGGGGTTATCTAATCAATTTTGACCACTAGGATTTTTCAGTTGAGCTGGGAGCACTAAGTTTTAAAAACTAGGCAAAAATAATACTGAGCAATGTACTAGAGCAAGAAGAAGAGAAGTACATTAGGACTTCCACAAAAGGTTACCATAGTCTGAAAAAGGAGGAAGTTTCTTGTGAAAAAAAGGTATAAAATGGCACTTGTTGGGATGAGCACTAGGTGTTATACGTAAACCAACTTGACAAAAAACTATTTAAGGAAAAAAAAAGGTATAAAATGGGCACTAAAGAATAGACAGAATTTAATAGAAGAATAACCAATAGGAATGTAGTATCAGTACCAGCAGAGGGATGAAAATAGTCTGAATAGCACTAATAAATTTGGAATATCAGGAAACATTAGATAGAAAGAATCAACCCAGATAAAAGCAGGCCTTGAAATCCAGACCAATTGCAGCAATTACAAATTGTTTTCAAGTTAAAATGAAGATTTAAATAGATGTTGCCAGGTTTCTTTTCAAAATCTATAGCTACTTTTACATTTTCATTAACAATGAGTAAGAGTCCCCATATCGCTAAAGACTCCACTTCCCTGAATCTACCTTTGCAACGAATGTTCATTGAGGTTTGCATTTTTTCATTTCTTCATCAGTCTGAAGGGTATACAATTATATTTCATTGTTACTATAATTTACATATTACTAAGTCTGATACTTGTTTTATCTTTTTTTAATGTTTATTTTGAAAGAGAGAAAGTGGGGCCCCTGCGTGGCTCAGTCGGTTAAGCATCCGACTTCGGCTCAGGTCATGATCTCACGGTTAGTGGGTTCAAGCCCCGTTTCGGGCTCTGTGCTGACAGCTAGCTCAGAGCCTGGAGCCTGCTTCAGATTCTGTATCTCCCTCTCTCTCTGACCCTCCCCTGCTCACATTGTCTCGGTCTCAGAAGTAAATAAAACATTTAATTTTTTTTTTAAAGAAAGAAAGAGAAAGAGACAGCATAAGCAGGGGAGGGCAGAAGGGGAGGGAAACACTGGATCTAAAGCAGGCTCCAGGCTCTGAGCTGTTTGCACAGAGCCTGACATGGGGCTTGAACCATGAACCATGAGATCATGACCTGAGCCGAAGTCGGACACTCAACCGACTGAGCCACCCAGGCACCCCTATTCATTTTTATCTTGCTTTGTTTAGCCATTTAGACCTGTTCTCTCTTGATTATCTTCTTCATATCTTTCTCAGATTTTTTCATTGGCTTGTCAACTTCTGGTTAATTTTTAAGATAGCTCTGTCCTCCACATTGCAGGTAGTTATTCCAAATCTATGAATTATCAGTTGACTTTCTTACTGATTTCTTTAACCATGTATTTATCTAGTCAAATAATTGTCTTTCCGTTTCTGAAGGCTTTGTTTCCTATCTTGGCTAAAAAGTCCTATCCTCACCATTCAGTATAGCAATCTCACATCTACGAATCGTTTTCAAAGAAATAACAACATATAAGGATTTACATACAAGATATTTAACACAGCATCATATTAGCAAAAAAGTCTGAAAAACAAGGGAATGTCTGTCAGTAGAAAAACAGTTGGACAGATTATGGCACATATAGCCCTTGGGCTGAATTTGAGCCCAATTGGTTGAATCATCGGGAATTCTACAAGATGTTTTTGAGAAAAGCAAAATGCAAAAATGTGTATAATTAGATCCCAGTTTTGAAAATCAATGATAAAACACTTGATATTTATTATATATATTTATGTGTGTTTCTAGATGTTTAAATTATATATATATACATATACATATACATATATGTATACATATGTGTATGTATATGTATATATATCCTATATAATTATATAAACCTGCAGGATTCACACTAGACTTTAGCTAGGGACTAGGAGTGGGATTTGTAAGAAAAATGGGGATGTATATGACCTTTTATATATCACATATAACACATACATGATTTTAGACCACATATTACATATAATATTATGTGTATATATATATTTGTATACATATATTGGGGGAGGTGGGGAGAGAGAGAGAGAAACATTATCTTAAATTTAACGACATTTTCTCCAAAATGATGGTGAAGGAAATAAACATGACAGCTCCTAACAAGTTTTATTTTCAAATGCAAATTACTTCATTCTGCCATTAGATGTCATCTGATAATTACCACATTATACAAATTGGTTAAATACTGACCATCATTAATATCACTTGAAGCTTCTCTGTGTGACTTTGAGAAGGTTAACCCTTCTGTGTCTCATCATTGAAAGAAAATTAGGAGAATATCAGGATTTATCCTAAAGGATTGATGTGAGCATTAAAGTAGATCATCTATCTAGGATTTAGGACACAGTCTGGCTAAATAAACACTAGTGGACCTAGTAGCGGTACAAGTGGAAATGGTAGTAAATATTACTTTACGACTGCTTTTAAAACTCTTATCAACTCTTATCAAAAGAGTGCTTAGTTTGTACTGATCTCCTTGGCAGTTTCCATGTAATTTGTAATTCATTTATCAGCAGAAGACAGGGCATCACCCACAGCTGTACTAACACTCTCGTACTCATTTTCTTGGTAAAGTGTGGTTCCTTAACTTCTGCTTGCTTACTTAAACTATTTCCTGTGTTCCCATCATGCCTTTAGACTTGTGACTTATCTTTACATCAACAACAGTAGTAACCTGCATTTCTGAAGTTCCCAATAGTTTACAAAATCTTTACATACCTTTTCTCATTTAATCTTCACAACTGTTCTGATAAAATGACTGAGATCTAAAGTAGTTGCAGTTTTCCCTAGATCATGGCCAATAGGAGAAGAGCCAAGAGTCAAACCCAGGACTTATACCTATAAAGCTCTTGCTCTTTCCAGCTTTAATAGCTACTGTCAGATTGATTTTTCAAATACAAAAAGGATGGGCAAAGATCTAGTGTCTTTTTTTTAAGGCAATCTTTCAAGTTGTGATTATGATCTATTTTATGTAATTCTAGCATTGGATTTGTAATTCCCGTCATTTTTCTGACACCACATAAGTCCTGGGAATTTAAGCTCAGGATCACGAAGAAAAAAAAGAACTATTATGATGACAGGTAAACTTATTGCAAGTTGTCTCACATATCTATTTGGCTAATACAACATTCACTCTCTTATATATGGCCCAAAGCTGAGAAGGAAATTTTCCTGTTCAAGGTGAGCTAATGAAGTTTTCCATATATTAGAGAGTGCATTTGTCCCTACAAGTACATCTACTTATACGTGACAGAATCTGAAAAGCCAGTAAGCATATCCAATCATCTCTGACAGAAAAAATTAGATAACTATGACATCTTGCATACAAATTCACATGTTTAATGCCAAGGCACTTGTATTTGAATTTCCTGTTTGAAGAGATGAATACCGTGTGTTCACAGATTCCTTTTATGTGTTTAGAGAATAAAATGGCTCACAAATCTATCTACATTCCTTAATTCTTATAAAAGGAATTCCTTTAAATAGAAGAGGCTTTTATTTTGTCTCAGAAGTCACCCAGCAAAGGCTTTAATTTGTCTATAAACTATTACAACATGTTTTGAAGTGCTTTTAAAATATATGGTCCTAAGAGATAAGATGATAGAAATAATTATACATGGACCTATCCTAAAAGAATCTATAGCCTGAAAACAAAGGAAACAAGACACACACATACACATACACATGCACTCATGCACACTATAAAAGGTGGTAAATATAAAAAAGGTGAAGCAAGATGTTGCATGAAAAAAGGCATGGGGCTCTAAAATCAACCAACAGTGGATGTGATTGTCAGCTCTGCCAACATGACCCTCTGAACAAGTTACTTAAACAATTTAGCTTAGTTTCATTTGTTGCTATAGAATGGGTATAATACTGTATACTTTATATAAGTACTATGGTGACTGAACAAAGTAATATGGGTAAATCATGTAACTTGGTGCCTAGGCCAAAGATCTGCCCTGTAATGGTGACAGTGATCACTATAAAAAAGAACTAATGAGGTACCATCAAATTTCAGAGGATGGAAACAATTTTAAGAAGCATTATCGAGATAAAATTTACAAAACTTGCTAGAGGCGAAAACTTATCAGAGGCAAAGAGAAGGTAAGCAGGGCTGATGGAAGTTGTGAAGACGGATGAGTTAAAGGTGTCATTAATAAAAGCACAGATCAGAAGCAGGAGGGCAAGATTAACCAGGGAGAAGAACTGCTGTTTACAGAAAATGAAATCATTATTCTTTCACAAGCTTGCATTTAACCAGGTATTTTCCTGATGTTTAGAAATAGGAAAAACACAGAAGTCCTTTTCCCATGGGTCTGTTTTAAGCATTTTAAATTACATGTTCAGCAAAAGCACTTGATACTACATGAGATATACTTTTATAAAACTTCACCTGCACAGGCCTCCTCGGACTCTGCAGCTGGTTCAGAATTACCTGACTGTGTAAGAAAATGACTTTGACAGATTTGAAAAATCTGGCTGTGGCAGAACAAATGTTATTGTACCCGCCAAAACAAAAATGAAGCCCAAACTTCAAAATTCTCTACGTTAAAGGAAAAAGGAAAGTCTTCAAATACATAGTGATGTAAGCTTAGGTTGGGAGATGCTTTGAATGATGAAATCCTCTATTAACGTGAAGAAACCTACAGTAAACAAAAACTCTCAGGTAGTTTCAGAGTGCAACTGACTTTCAACTTGGTAAGCTACAGGAAAGCTGATCACAGTATTTTAGCTAGGTAAAGGGGCCTTCCCATTCCCAGTGACTCAGCTCTTGGTATACATCCCAATGCTTCAGATAGGCCACATTCTTTAATTTTTTCTTCAGAAGTGATTAGCATCATATCGTAAAGTTATTTGGTATATAAAGCTACTTTAAAACACTTTTCCCCCACTGTGATAATAGAGAAAACTCCATGTGTTTGAACTAACTTTACTGACACATCCATGAAACATGAATTGACTATGAATGTATGAATAATTTATCCCACAGGAAGAGTCTAACTAGGTTGACTCTGCCAAGTCATAGCAAATAAAGGCAGATCCTATAGCAGACTACTGGACCCCAGAAAAAGAGAGCACCTTTTTAAAAAGAATGCATTTGTTTAGTCTTTGGATTTCATCCTAAAATAAATATCATGTTTTTCTTGTTTTTCGGCTTTCATAAAAGCAATAGGTGTAGCGCTTCCTCCCATCCAAGTACTAACCAGGCCCTACCCTGCTTAGCTTGAGAGATCAGAGGAGATCTGGCATATTAAGGGTGGTATGGCAGTAGACATGTGTAGCTCTTTCTATTGGTAGTTTTCCCAGTTGGAGTTCTGAAGCTGTCTGGAACCCTATCTCTACTTAGCTCTTCCATACCTAAAAATGAAGGAACACCATAGACATGGAGCATGTATCTGTAAGACGAAAACATACAGTCCTTCAGCAACTTTCTTTGGGAATATGGCTCTATAGGAAAGTTCTACCCAACAAAAAAATAAATCTCTTATCTCATGCAATATAATGAGAAGAGTCCTTTTATATTTTTATTTAATATTCATTGGCTTCTTTTTAATACAGAAAATATTTTAAAAAATAAAACAGTCCATAATCCCACAGCACGTATAAATTCTGATGATACTAAAAACAGAAAAGAAAACATCAGATGAATAATACGTGCCAATGGTGAGAAATTTCAAATACTACTGAAAGGTTCAAAATTAAAAGATCCTCCTCATTCCCAGTTCCAAGCCCTTTCCGCAAAGGTGAACACTGTTAACAGTTTCTTGTACATTCTTCAGGAAAATAATTGGCAAATCCAGTATACTAATCCTTTAAAAGGTTAAGACCAAAGAGTTATACAAATCAATTATCCTTGTGCTTTGCAGTTTTTAGTTAATATATCTTGAAAATATGTCCTAATGAGTATGTATAGACCTATTCAATTTCTTGAAAAGAGCCAGGTGGTGTTCCAGGGTGCATGAGTCATAATTAGGTAACAATGTCCTTAATTGGTAGACATTTAGGCTGTGTCCAATTTTGTTTTGCTTTTCTCCTACAAATAATGCTGCAGTAAGCACACTACGCCCATAGCTCGGAGAATGTCTGTGAGCATATTTGTAGAGAAAACTTCCTACAAGTAAACTGCCTGTACAAACAGTGTGTTTATTTGAGGTTTGTATAGATATTACTAAATTGCCTTCCAAAAGATAAGACCAATTTACATTCCTAACATCTGTATAAGAATACCTGCATTCTTCCACCTCACCAAACTTTGCCAAAAGATGTTGAAGTCCTAACCTCTGTTTTCTTAATGTAGTGCTTGCTTATTTCTTCTTAGATTGATTTCTGAATATTCTCATTGTTTTTAAATTGGCATTATGAATAAGATCTGTTCTTTGTCAACATGTTCTTATTAATGTTAACTGACTATAAGTTTACTGACCAAGTTATATTAATTTTGAAAGTGATCATTGTAAGAATAGTCTAATTTATACTCATTTTTATGGTAATTCTCTTCAACAGTTCACATTAGGATCATATCTACAAACAATAATGTTTGTCTCTTTCTTTTCAGCATTGATGTTAGTTTTCTTGTTTAATGGCATTACTTTGCACTTCCACAAAACACTAAATAATAGTGCTGACGGGTTTTCTCCGTTTCTTCTGATACTAAAAAGATCCCTTTATCATTTTGCCATTAAGCTTTAATTCTAGGCATGATAATAGAATGGATATTTTCTAACATTTAAAGCACAGGTTCTATAAAGTTAAAATTAGTTATAAAACATCTGCCTTATAAGGTTGTTAGCAGAATAAAATTATGATACATTTAATAGATATGGGGCATGGTAAACATTTAATAAATGCTATCTGAGCTTTCTCCTAGAAAATTTTAGATGATCTAAAAATTTTAAAGGAGAATACTATTTTTACTTAAGCAAAAATTATTTGGATTAAGAATATTTAGAAATATTTGAATTATCACATATATATATTATGTTGCTACTGAAGGAGTTCAGAGCAAGTCTTCCCCGAATGTGCTATTTTATCAAGTAGACTATTTTGAGCTGAAGACAACTGAGACCCTTGGGCTCAAGAGAAACTTTGGCTCTGCCTTAACTATCTAGAAGAATCTAAATTGGGGGTCTTTCTCGGAGTACCAGAGATAAATTTTATCTGAATGACCTATCCGTATTGCAGGGCAAACATCTAATTACCAAATATCTGCTCTTTTTACTGGGCTGTGAATCATCCTCTTTCCCTTGGGAGTCCCCAGGCTCCTATTGCATTCCTTGGTTCAGAATGCACTCCTTGAATGTGATTGTCTCATTAGTCTTCCCATCCCCACCCTTCATTTTATCTGACACTCCTCTGCCAGTTTAATGTTTTGGAAATAGAGTTCAGGTGCAAATATCTTAATTTGGCATTTATAATATCTGTAAATCAGATTCCAATCTACCAGTCCCCTTTAAAAATATTTCTATGAATATTTTATGTTGTGTTCAAGCTGAATTTTTCATTATTTCTTGAAAATACCTGGCATTTTCCAAACTTTCATTTGTTTTATGTACTATTTCCCCTACCAAGAGTAGTCTCTCTTTATCTCTTTAGAAATTCTAAGCCATTTGTCAAGGACTCTTTCAAATGTTAACTACCTCAAGGAAATCTCAGGTTCTGGTCTGAAAATGGTTTCTCCCTCTTCTCCCTCTAGTAGAGATTTGAACTATGTTTGTGGCATGATCACATTGTATTCTACACATAGTTATTTGTGTACACATGGTCACAGCTTGGGCTAGTGTGCTGATAAAATATTTATAAAGGAGGCTGTACTAAAGTATATTGGGAGGGGTTAAGATTAGGTTGAGTTTGGATAAAAAGGGGGATGAGGAGAGTGTTCCAGAAAGTGCTAAAAAGGGGTAGGAGGTATAAGGAGGTGAGAAAACTAGAAGGTGAAATTTGTGTAAGAGAGCACTTGGAAACAAAACTGAAAAGGTAAAATGGGGCCAGACTATCAGAACACACTTAATTACTCATTAAATAATTTAGATTTGATATTGAATGCGATGGAAGACTTCTAAACGTTTTACATTTGGGAGTGAGTGCCTGTAAATTGTATCCTGGGAAGGTTAATCTGGTGCCCGGTGTGGGATGGATTCGCAGATGCTAAGACTGGAGGCAAAGGCATAACCAACAGTTAAACCAGGATGAACATTCAATCATCCTTCTGATTAAACTTGAATCAGTTTTTAGATGTGATTGGCCAGAGTATACTACTCTCTCCGAGAAATTGTCCCAAAGCTGCTACTCAACAGCAAAATCTTTCAGGTCAAAAGGACAATATCGTTCTTGGCAAACTACTTTATAATCAAGTTTTCTCTAATAGCAAGGAGGATTTCCAGGCTTGTATCTATTGTTAATAAAGGCCTGCACTTCTTTTGTTTTCTAACTTTTCATTCTAATCCCTGGAAACACATTTCTGTAACTCTTTAATGGAGAAAGGGAACCAACATTTGTAGAGGAATTACCAGGTTTCATATTTAATCTTTACAACAAGACTACAATTTATGTATTATTTTCCGCATTTTACAATTGTGGAAGAGGAGTCTCAAAGAAATTAGGTAACTTACCCAAGATCGTATGCCTGGTATGTAGCAAGAACAAGAATTTGAATACAGGTCTGGCTGCTACAAGTCTCATCCCCTTTCAAGTTTATTACAGATCCTCCTCAAAAATGTGGGCTTCTTTTTAGACTCACTGGATAGTGTGTCTGATAAAATTTTCATAAGAAGTTCTATAAGACACTAAATGTAGGGAAATGGGCCCATCATTAACAATTTAGCAAGAGTGCTTACTCATAACTTCGTAAATACATTTACAGTGCTGAGCCCCCTTGGGATTCTCTCACTCTCACTCTCTCTCTGATCTCACAAGCATGCTCTCTGTCTCTCACTTTCTCAATCTCAAAATAAATAAACTGAAAAAAAAAAAAAGAATATTGTTCTGGTTACTATTGCAGCATAAAAAATTATCCCTAAATTTAGCAGCTAAAAAAAATTGCTCACATTTTATAAAGGCTCAGCTAGGCAGTTCACATTGGTAGTCTTTTATGCAGCTGTAGTCAGGTTTTGGCTGGGGCTGTAGTAATCTGAAGACTCAACTGGGTTAATCAACTCAGGACTGTCCGTTGATGCTGGCTTTTGGCTAGGAATGGATTGCCAACCACAGCATCCACAAATGGACCCTCAGCGTGGCAGTCTCAGAATAACTAGACTTCTTACATGGCAAGCCTTCTCCTCTGAATGGCTATCCCAAGAGAACCAAACAAAAGCTACATGGTCTTTCCAACTCAGTCTTGGAAATTACATGGCATAAGTTCTGTTGCATTCTCTTAATTATGAATGACTCACTAAATAGGTCCATAATCAAGAGGAAAGGAAGGACATAAACCCCACATCCCAGTGACAAAAGTATCAAAGGATTTGTGGATAGATTTAACCCACCACAGAAATTAGTTGGACTTTTATTCGTATTCATTGTACCTGTTTCAAATCTGCCTCTATTAAGTATCTGCTTAAATCTAATGGAACTTAAAATAGCCTGGATCACTGAGTTTAAGTATATATGAGATTTCATAATTAATTGTTGTGGATCACATTTGATGAAAGAGAAAATTAACTAATAATACTTGTTGATTTTATTAATTAAGGCAGTCTAATTTATAAGTATGCATGTTTTATAATTAATGTTTAAATCTAAAATAATAGTATAACTTGCATTAATAAAGATATTGTGACAATTACTATATTTATTCATCATTTATTTTTCTAATAAGAGGTATGTATATGTGCTTTATGTTAATTTGTACATTTTATGTATTTTTATGTTGTATTTGTATTTTTGAGGGAAAATGAATATCTTGATGATATGCTATTTATGATTCTGCATCCAATTTCAGTATGTGGGCTTTTTTTCCATACATGACCAAACAATCCTCCAACACCTCTTGGGTATCCTACAATTCAACTCAATTCTGACATGAATTACCTGGACATAACATCAGGTCCTACAGGTTAAAGGTTCAGTCCTAGTCCTACAAGACTGTGCATGCCCCATTCCCCCACTTCAGATGACACCGGGGCTTCTGACATAACAGCTACAGATCACAGGTTCCAATGACTGACTATCCTCTCAGGTTTGATTAATTTTCAAGAGCAGTTCACAGAACTCAAGGAAACATTTCACTTATTAGATTACTCATTTAGTATAAAAATATATAACTCAGGAAAAGACATATGGATGAGATGCATAGGGCAAGGAATGTGGAAAAGACAGAGAGCTCCCATGCTCTCTCCTTGTGAGCCTCTCTCCCCAAATTTTCACATGTTCATCAACCCAGAAGGTCTCTGACTCCTAACCTTTTAGATTTTTATGGAGGCTACATTACATAGACATAATTGATTAAATCACTGGCTGTTGGTGATTGACTCAAACTCCAGACCCTCTCCTGTTCCAGGAGGTCAGGGGTAAGACTGAAAATTCTAACATTCTAATCCTAAGATCGGTTCCCCTGGGAACCCCCCCACCCCCCGCAATCCTTAAGCTACCTGGGGTCTTTCCAAAAGTTACTTCACTAACAGAACAAAAGATAATATGATCAGTTCAACATTTTGGAAATTCCAGGAGTTTTAGGAACTGTGTGCCATGGGTCAGAAAAAAGACCAAACATATATATTTCTTATTACAAATCACAATACTATACCATTGTTCTTTAAAATTGTAAAACACTGGGGTGCCTCAGTGGCTCAGTCGGTTAAGCATCTAACTTTGGCTCAGGTCACGATCTCATAGTTTGTGGATTCGAGCCCCACATCAGGCTCTGTGCTGACAGCCAGCTCAGAGCCTGGAGCCTGTTTCAGATTCTGTGTCTCCCTCTCTCTCTGACCCTCCTCTGCTCACAGTGTCACTCTCTCTCTCAGAAATAAATAAAACATTAAAAAAATTTGACAGGATAAAACTGTGAAAAACTGAATAACCGTTCAGTATGTATACATGTGTGAGAGGAAAAAGAAAGGAGAATGAAAAAGGCAGAAGAGAAATAGTTAAGGATTAAAAACAAAAGATTTGGACCAGGGGTTGCTAAAATATACAGGCCAAACTGTACAGACCAAATCCAGCCTGACCCATTTGTATAGGCTTTTTTTTTTTTTTTTTTGTATGGCCTGTGAGCTAAGAATGTTTTTTTACATTTTGAAATCTGTTTCAAAAATCAAAAGAAAGATAATATTTAATGACCGTGAGAATTAAAGAAATTAAAATTTTGATGTCTATAAATAAAGTTTTATTGGAGCACAGCCAAGCTCATTCATTTACATATTGTCTATGGCTGTTTTAGTGCTATAACAGCAAAGTCAAGCAGTTGTGACAGAGACCGTGTGGCCTACACCATCTAAAATATTTACCATCTGGCTCTAAACAGAAACAAGCAGACAAGCAAACAAAGAAATCAACCCTGATTCAGACAAAATGAGAATTGGAGAAGTAGAATGATAGATGAAGTTACTCTTTTTAGCATAAAACACAAAGGGTCACATAGAACCAATTACTAATGCTGGTAGAAATCAGTCTGTGAACATTTCAGTAAATTATTGGGCATATAAAGTTTTCTTTCCTGATTTTACACCTATGATACTGAGATAACACATCTATGTCCCTCTGCCAATGCAAAACTGGCAAACACAAACATACATCTTCATACCCATAATTCGATTTTCCATAGTTATAAATCAGAGGCTTTAACAAGTAGATTTTTCATAAATGTGCATGCCACAGATGGGAAAGTTCAGAGAGAATAAAGCTGGGGATTTTTTTTCCCCATTTCATTCTCTTATCTATTTAGTATCATACTGTAAATTATTAAAGAGACAGGTGCCCCTTGCAACATAGTTTCTATTGTTCTTTGAGCTATCACTAGTGGAGGATCAATGTGCTGACAGGTAGCTCAGCCACAAACTACAGTTTCAACCAGGGACTCAATGAAGCTGGAACATTAGAGAGTTGGACTGCATATATTTTTCTTTAGTCTGGCTATAGAAATAGATGCCAGCAATAACAAAAAGCACTAATGACTTTAGTCTGCATTCCCCATCTAATGGGCATATCCAATCACAAGTTAAATGAGACAAGAACAGCAGTTCAGATACAATAAACACAGAGTGCTTCATTTCTAAGTTACACTGAATTTAATCTAACCTGAATGACATTCTGATTTTATCTCCTATAGAAAGTCAATCATTCAACGGTCTTTTCAGGGGTAGTTGTTAAATCCGTAAGAATAGATGGGATTACCCAAAGAGAGTGACAGGCTAAGGACAGAATGTGTGTCTCATGGGATCACACCTGGGCCACAGCTCCTAGAGCTGGGATGTGGACAGAGATAAGCCTAAGTGCTCTCAAGCTTCAGAGCATGGAGCCAAGAGATTTCTAAAAAAACAATACCCCGGTGGGATAACCAGACATCAAGTGCCTCCTGATGTCAGCAGCCAAAAATGTTTAGACTAACTCTATTCAAAATTTTAACAATTAACTTTCAGTTATGAAGAAATATGGGGAATAGAGAATAATTAATATCAGGAAGAAAAGTCTGAAAAAATCAGAATATGAGGTTTTCTATAAGAAAACTGGCTTCTCTTGGAAAAGCCAATATTAAGGCAGGGTGGAAGGAAGGATAGAACTATTCTAGATTAAAAGAAATTTAAGAGATAAAATTTAAGAGATTTACACGTAATGTATAATTCTTGATTATTTTTTGATTTTAAAAATACAGTTAAATATTTTGGAAGAAATCTAGAAAATGTGAATATCCACAGAGCATTAAATTATATCAGGGATTTGTTGTTAAATTTGTTCAATGAGTTTGTGATATTGCAGTTATGTGGAAATATGTGCTTTTTAAATTTAAAAACATACTACAACATTTAGGTAAATTCTTCTAGAACTCTAATTTACTTTAAACTAGTTTATCCCTTACTGTATATAAAGATGAAACAATATCAACATGTAAGTCATAGTTAGATGTAGGTTAATTCTACTTTTTGCAGGATTGAAGAATGTATAATAAAAAGTTCTTTAAAAAATCTAGGCAAAGAGGGAGATAAACCACCCGGCAGATTTATCAAGTCTTGATCTAAGGGTTTATACCATAATGACTGAATCCAGCTAAGCCACAGAAAAAGGGGAGCAGAGTAAGTAGGTTAGGAAAAGAAAGTAGAAGACAGGACTATATGTACCCCAATGTTCATAGCAGCACTCTCCACAATAGCTAAAACATGGAAAGAGCCTAAGTGTCCATCAACTGACGAATGGATCAAGAAGATGTGGTTTATCTATACCATGGAATACTACATGGCAATGAGAAACAATGAAATCTGGCCATGTGTAGCAACATGGATGGACCTTGAGGGGGTTATGCTGAGCGAAATAAGTCAGGCAGAGAAGGACAAATATCATATGTTTGCACGTATAGGAGGATTAGGAGGAACTTGACGGAGGAACAAGGGGGAGAAGAAGGGCGCAAATGGTGGGAGAAAGGGAGAGAGGCAAACCATGAGAGACTCTTGAATGCTGACAAAAACTGAGGACTGATGGATGTGGGGGGAGGAGGGATGGGCATGGAGGAGGGCACTTGTGGGGATGAGCACTGAGTGTTATGTGGAAACTAATTTGACAATAAACTATTTGTAACAAAAAAAATTTCTCTGATAATATGAATAAAGAGGTCTTGTGAAAATATAAATAAGCAAATAAGTATTCCTTTTAACCAAACCATTAAAGAGATCTTTCTAGGACTTTTCAAATGTAACTTAAAAATAAACATATTTATAAAATAAAATTAAAAAGATCTACAATTAAAAAAAAAAAGAAGACAGGACTATAGTGTTTCTCTGAGAGGCTTGCTGTAGCCAAGTGGTCATAGAGGCTTTCACCCATGGCTCTGCTCTGTCTACACAGAAAACAGAACCCTTGTGGCCTCTGCCCCTGACCCTCTTTCCTCTAAATGAACATTTCAACTTATTCCATCGTTGGACTTCCTGATCTTTTTCTTATGGGACCTTATTGACTTTTTACGTGAGTCTTTAGTTATGCATCTCCTTTCCCTTCTGTAAATGTTTAAATCTCATCAAAAGGCTGTGAACAGCAACACCACTTTCTTCCTTTCCGTCTTCTTTTTACTCCCGTACATCTTTTTCTTTCATATTTGAAATTTTGTTTTTGATAGCTCTAAAACTTTGGAAATTTTTTTTCTTTCTGTGTCTTCAGACTATAAGAATATGGTCATCTCTGATTTGGACTCTGCCTTCCTAAAACCAAGGCACCTGCCTGCCCACTGTTTCTCTTCCAAGACTGCATGAAAACTGGAGGGACAACAGTCGTTCTACCTCAGGTATACAACTTCTGGTTCACTGACCAACTCTTCTTTGTGTCCCAAAGCTAGGTTCATGACAGCAGCTTCCAAGTTTCTAACTCTAATTTCTGAAAAATTAAGTAATCAACAAAGGTAGGAAAGAATTTAGCTTTGGATACTGTTTAGCTCAAACGATTCAGCAAAAACTTGAATGAATACCTGAATTCCCTAAAATTTACTTTGCATCTGTGATCTGTGGCAAGATCCTTTCCCTCCATGTGGCCGTTTGATTCTAGCCTTTTATCCTCACTTGAATGATATACTATTCTGTCCTTGATTTTCTCAAGTATTCCTTTATAACATACTTCATCAAACCCTTATCTCCTGTCCACTTTTGCCAAAGGTTTCCCCCAAAATGAGAAATAAAGTCAGTAATAGAGAACAGAAATCTGACTTCCCATGAGAGTTGACTCTACTATATTATGCTGCTTTTCCTTCTAACCAACAAGGAGAGACAGATGGAGAGAGAGAAAGAATTCTGTTTGAGACTATTAGTTCCTATCAGTTAGGAAGGGGAAGGTTGGACATAATTAACTATGTCCCCTAAGGGATTGTGTTTAGGAATGGCAAATTAAACTCCACCTTCTAGTAGAGAAATCTTGGTGGAAATAAGCCAATGAAAAAAGCTGGGGCGGGGGCTAAAAGAGAAATAAACCCTAATCCCACATGTGACTGCTATGGGGTGGTAGAACCCAAACCCAGTGAGACCCTTTGGCTTTCATCTGAGATTTGGTCTAAGTACCAAACCATTGTCTAAATGGAGTCATCACTATCATGTTAAATGCCAACCAAGTCCAATCAAGGGAGAATGGTCAGCCCAAAAGAATTTCTTCACCTGGGACTAGTATTGGTCCTTACTACTTACTTGTCAACTATACCCACAATAGACAGGAGTCTATTTTTAAAAGCCTGTGTGTTAGGACTGCTTAGATTAGATTTACCCATACATGTAGGTCAAGAGGGATTCTCTAAAGATGCCATTTTTCACTTAAAGAATATTTCATATGTTTGAACTTATCGAAGATTAGGTCAAGCATTTTAGAGAGAGTACAGAAATAAGTCATAGGTGAGGCTAGAGTAAAAGAGAGCATGCAGCTACTCTAAATGAGTTTAATATACTAGGCTCAGATTAACTCTAATTTAAGGTATTAAATAATTTTAAAGCATGATCTCAAAGCCAGATTAGTGATATCCTGAAAGAAAGTAGACCCATGGCTAGAAATGGCAATGTTCAATCAGAAAAAAAGGAAAGAACATAAAAACTACAGATGCTTGGAAAGATCTAAATATTCAATAACTGATTATTATACAGTTAGTTTTGAACATTTATTAACAATGCATGATTGCCAAAGCAATTGTATATTTTGAACCAATAGCCAAATCATACTTAACAGTGAAATAAGACAGAAAAGATAATTTAGAAACAGTATATCTGGAAAATTGAATACAAAATTTTCATTATTTCTAGACAATATAATTGTATAATCAGATAATTACAGAGAATCAGATGAAACTCATGTTAATTAATAAGACAGTTCAGGAGATTAGCTAAATAAAATATAAATAAGAAAAATCAATAGCTTTTCTATGTTTTGTCAACTTCCATTAGAAATTTTAATGGAGGCAAATTCCAAAAGATGGCACCTGTCTGGTGATGCATGAATCAATTTTGTTCAGCTTCCAAAAGAAAACAGCTATGAAAATTCAGAAAAAGATGAACACTCTTAATAGTGCTAAAAATTAAGACTACAGGCCAATCTATGGTGGGAATTAGGGAAAACTGGTGCTCATAACAAGAACAATGGAGATCACCTGTTAGAATCTGTGGCCAAGTCACCTACATACTTTGCATTATCCACGGAGCAGTCAAGAAATACTGCTTCACTTTTTACCTAAACCATCACAAAAATTAAGGGCCACCATTTTCAAAATTAATGGTTAAAAACTAGTAGAATTTAAAACACTGCAGAATTTGAAAATAACTTGAAGAGAAATGAAAATAACAACAAAAAAAGTCATCCACATAGCAAAAGATAGATGAAAAAGAAGAAAAAGGAGGAGAAGCGAGCATACAGGGAGGACGGCTGAATTGAAAAAAGAAGTGTGTATGAAGGGAGTAGGCAAAACAGTCAATTATGGCAATAAATGAAAATGGGTTAAAGACAGAGTCTCCAGCAATGAACTTTTAACAAACCATAACCACACACTGTAAGAATCACCCTAAAGAAAATGTGACATTCAAAGCAGTTTAAAAGTTAAGCATGTAAAAATACTGACCAAACACAAAAATAACACAGAAATTGAACATTATTAATATTAAAGGAATAAAGATGCAAACACAATCAGCAAGTGAAGGAACAATGAATGAAAATAATAAGAAAAAGTACAACTAGCATGAACCATTATGTATTAAGTAAGAGCAACAAACTAGTGCAAGAGCAACATTTTTTTAGCAAATACAAGGAGAAATTGAGAGTAACATAACCTATGTAGACAGCACATCACTCTCAGCCTTCAATCAATTTGGAAAAAAAAAATAGGTCTTAATAAGATAATAGCATAGATCAAACTTTTTATCCACAAATATATTTTTTAAACTAGATTGTTAACATTTAGCAGAAGCAAGAGTTTCTTTCATTAATTAAGTATTAATTGTAATTTGTATGCCAGACAACCCCAGTACTCTGACCCAAAGATAATGCCATCAGTGTAACATCATAAAGAGAACTCCAACACTCCCCCAAAGCAGGAATTATTTTGACTGTACTGTCTGATCACAATGCAACAAAACTATAATTAAATACACACACACACACACACACACACACACACACACACACAGACCAGTTTCTAACTACTCCTAGGAAGAAGTGAAATCAAAACTGCAATTAATAGTATTTAAAGATTAGTGGCAACGAAAGCATTATATATGAAAAATTAAGGGGGAATAAGAGAAATTTAACTGAGATGCCAATGCATGGTTTTAAATGTTTTCACTATTATATGAGAAATATTCTAACTTAATAACAAAAGCATTCAACTCCAGACAGAAAGGTGAAATGGACCATTAAGTAAGGTAAGTCTGGTCAGGATGTGAAAAGTCAAAAGTGTATCTTCTCACCCTAACAACCAAAGCAAACCACGTAAACCACAAAATCATAATTTTTAAGCCAATTAAAAATCTGAAGTTACAAAGAAACTTAAATGAATTAATTCAAGAAAAGAAAAAGCCCTTTAAAAGGGGGGGGGGGGGGGGAAAAAAACAACTCT
>NW_027532041.1:6170124-6178103 GCF_008692635.1 Crocuta crocuta | reverse complement strand
GGGGCGGGGGGGGGGGGGGGGGGGAAAGGCCACAGCTGCTTATATCCCAGGCATCGTGACAAGAATGAGGACAAATGTACCACAGATGGTTTAAGGAGGAATGAATAGAACTTTTAACAAACTTTTAACCACCATATGGAATTACACACTAGAATTCAAAGGAGCCCCAACCACAAATTGTATCTGCACCCACATGCCACCCTCTTCTGTAGTTCTTCACCTAGTTCTCCCCAAAGACAATTCACCAGCAACTCAAAAAGCTGGCAGTCAAAATAGAAAGAAGAATCACTCACAGTTAAGAAATCTGACAGCTCACCAAAAAGCACAAAGAAAGTTCTGGAATCTTGCCATGGCTGAGATGCCAAACACCATTAAAGGGAAAAGTCTGATCCCATCCTAAGTTGTTGGGCCACTGCTGAAGAGAATCAAACTAAAGCTAAATAAATAAATTAATAACAGAACAACTCAACAACAACATACAACCACATTAAGTTAGGCGCCACTCCAGCAGTGTGGCAAAAAAAATGGCATCACCTTTTTTAGGATGTAAATACTATTAACTTCGGTGTCTAGTATCCTTTTATGCAAAATGCCCTCTATGCAATCAGACATTATGAGACACACAAAGAAGCATGAAAATGTGCCTGTGGCCAAATAGAAAATAGAAAAGTATCAATATAGGAAGACCCAAAGATAGCTCAAAGGTTGGAATTATGAGATTGGGCCTTCAAAATATCTGACAAACATGCTTAGAGATCCAGGTGAAAATGTGGACAACATGCAGGAAGACATAGGGAATTTCAACAATGAGCTGGAAGCTGTAACAAGAAAACAAAAAGGAACCAAAGGAATGCTAGAAATGGAAAATATGATATCAGAAATGTTGAATGGAAATATCAGAGTAAACATTCTCATTCTATTCCTGATTTGGGGGAAAAGCATTCAGTCTTTGACTATTAAGTATAAAGTTAAATGCAGAATTGGAAGAGAAGGGGGCAGGGTTTTTTTTAGATGTCTTCAAATTAAAATAAAATTCCCTTTCTGGTTTGCTTGGAGTTTATTTTATGATGAATGAAGGTTGAGTTTTGTCACATGATTTTCTGTATGAATTCACATAATATAGTTGGCATCACAAGTGGGATATTCTAGAATGACCCTGACTCATTAAAGTATGGTGAAAGCATTAATCCGGGAAAAAGATAAAGGGGCAAGGAATGATAAGCCTTTAATGCCTAGATAGCTACCAATTCCCCTCTGGTATGAGATGGAAGTTACTTCACCATTTGTTACTAGAAGTAAAAGTTACTGGTAGAATTTAGTAATAATCCACCTTCTGGGGCACCTGGGTGGCTCAGTTAGTTGAGCATCTGACTCTTGATTTGGGCTCATGTCATGACCTCAGAGTCCTGAGATCCAGCCCTGAGTCAGGCTCTGCACTGGGAGGAGAGCCTCCTTAAGATTCTCCCTCTCTCCCTGTTCCTCTCCCCAACTTGTGCATATTCGCTCCTCAAAAATAAATTAATTAATTAAATAAGAAATAATCTAACTCCTAAAGAGTTCTGTCACTGGATACAAAAAGAAAAGCAAAACCATGACAAACTAGCTAAATGTACAATCCTTTGGTTATATTTACCCACAATAGTTAAAATGAAAGTAAAACAAAGGGCTAGGGGTAGATTCTGTTGCTGCACTAAGCTCAAACTTTGGCCTATGGAAGACACAGTCTTTAGCCTTAGAGCTGCTACCAAAGGGGGAAAAATATGCTGGAAAAACAAATAGCACTTCTATAACCTCTGGTCACCAAAAAGGTAGTCAAGGTTGTGAGGGGACAAAAAGCTACTGAAACCAGAGTATAAGGTAAAGGAGTTGTCTCATTTAGTGAACTGTCATCAGCTTCCTGAAGAACCTTCAGTAACTGGATCATGAGAGTGACTAACTTTGGAGCAGTTGTTTTAGTTTAGCAAGATGCAGAATGGAAGAGCATATTTGGGTTAATGTAAGACCCATAGCTCACTATTGAACAATTACGACATTCATAGATGAGTATATAATTTCCCCAGAGAAGAGAAAGGCCCCAAACATAGTTGGCAAGTAGACCACATCAGGCCACTACCGGTAACTCTGGAAGGCTACTCAATGGATCCCAACAGGACAGGAGAGTCACTCTCAACAGAGATATACATACCTGGTAGTAGATGCAAATGGTCAAAATGCTAGAACACGACTGGTATAAAATTTACTGCACCAATTTGGACCACCAAATTGCATGTATTTAGACCAAGGAACACAGTTTACAGCCAATAGTATGAGGTCAGTTTAATGATAATTCTTAAAACGTAGCAATGCCTTCTAAATCTGCATTTTCAGTGTTTGAAATTTGTTTGTGATGAACTCTTACACAACTATGATAAAGGAACGATATTATTCTATTTTATACTGGAACATCTGCTTCCTTTTTATATAATCCTTCATTTAATTGCTCTCCATATTCATCTTTAAATCCTCATAAATGGCATCTTCTCTATAAACTATACAGTGTCTACAAAAGTAACACAAAGCAAATGCACCAAAATCTGTAAAGATAATGAATATGATAATGTTGATGACTGATATGTAAATAAAAGGTATACAGAGCTCATTAAAACTTCATTTCCATTTCATTTGAAAAGAATGAAACAATGAGAACAAAATAAAAGTTAACAGGGAGAAAATACAGTATTCTTAGAATCAATATTCAAAAGAAAAGTGGGAAAGAAAGCAAATAAATCACTTAATAAAATTGTTCAGTAAAACACGTAATAGGAAACAGTAAACGCTTAAGGCACTGATACAGTGGCAATTATATACACATCTCCCATTAAGTTTCCAATTTGATGCCTCAGGGAGTCTCAACTCACACTCCTAGGGGACCTCATTCTTGAAGCGTGGTTTACTTATTGTCTTGTCCTTTTCTTTTAGAATTATTAAATTCTCCATCAATGGTATTCAAACAAAATGTCTAACATAGATAAGAATCACTTGTAGTAAGAGTTTGATTGTTTTGTAAATGGATTACTTGATTACTTTGATTTTGATTGAATATGGGATAAGATAAATGGACCTTGCCACTTTATATCAATTTATTAATGAAGACACTTATTTCTTTATATTCAGCAAATGCCCCGCTTTGTAAATCTTTCCCATAATTCTTAATACCATGATGGTGATAGAAGAAGTACCAGAAAAACTATAGGCCTCCCCTAGGCCAACAGCATCCAAGAATTGTAGCCATCTATGTTAAAGCTGGAAAGGATATAAGACTTGATCTGGTTGAACTTCCTCTAGGTGAGTCTCAATGGACTTTTTTATATAGGGAAGCTTTAAGTACATTGAGGCTCACCCAGAATCACACAGGTGGATAGCTGCAGATCTAGAGTGAAGCCCCAATCTTCTCACCACTCTTTCTTCATTTCTTAATCTATCAGATTTTATACCAAACTGGAAACCACTTTGTATTAAGTTCTCCAAAGAAACAGAATCAATAGAAAATTGATTTATTTTAAGGCATTAGCTCACACAATTATGGAGGTTGGCAACTCCAAAATCTGCAATGTGGGCTGGTAGCCTGGAGACCCAGGAGGACTAAGGGTGCAAATGAAGTTCAGAGTAAAGGAAATTTCACATCAGAAATCTAAAGACATACTTCCCTTAAAAAGTCAAGCAGAAAACTTTTGTTCAAGTCTCAAAGTGTGTGGATAGAGATGAACTTACGGATACCAAAGTCCCACCACTGCAATTCTGACCAGGATTTTATAATTAAGACAACAGTGAAATTATTCAAGTACAAGAATTATTATTATCTGTCATTCCTATCTTCTGGTTCATTTAGCTTTCTGATCTGTACCCACAAGCACAAAGTTTACTTTGAATACAATTAAAGGATATTGCTTTATTGCAAAGTGATTAGAATATGAAACTAGTCTTTTTAGGGGCACCATCTGTTGTTCATGACACTTTAAATGAAGGAGATTTCAGTTGCTAAATATTCCACAGAAACATATGAAGAGAATTCAAAGGGTTTAAGTTTCTAAGAAAATACAATGTCCCCTAAGCATGAAATGAAACCCTTTCTTCAAAGTGTTTGCAGTAACAAAGAAGTGTTTAATTATACTTGATATACATAAATCTTTCCTGGAAAAACAAAATAACACATGAGTTAAATCAAGTCTTCTGTAAAGCAAGTGGGATGATGAAAATTAGTGATATTCTTATGTATAACTATATAAGGATGGAAACAAACAGAAGTAAAGCAATTTGTCCCAATCAAATCGTTCTCAAAAGGCTAACTGATATGTTCCCCTTACTCAAGTTGTAAATATGAGTCAATTGTACAAGGACAGAGTTGAGCTTTGGAGAACAAGGGGTCTATCAGTGTTTCTCTCGAGGGGTTAATCCTTGGCCTCAGCACCTCATTTTTAAATGACTTGAATATTCTAGAACATCCCACAGGAATAATTGATGAATACTAATTATGACTCCAAATGCCTTGCAAATAAGTAGCTACAAGATAAATGTTTAGCCATAAGAGTACATATTACTAATGTTTTGAATTCCTCAGATGAAAGCATTTCAAAAACAGCTCAGTTGGACTATTACAAAAGAATAGAAGCTGCCATCTTTTGTGAACCACTCTAATCTATAATAATCTACCCTGTCAATAAACCAGTTAAACTGTGGCTTTGTTGGAGAGCTGGGGTCAGAAAGTATTATCGTAGATTGTCATTTTGCTCTCTACATGGTGCACTACACATCATTTTAAAATGATATGCTGTGTTCAATATTTTATATGACTGAAGGATAACTCTAGACTTGAATTTACTGCCACACATACTTGCAGCTAAATCATATAATATTACTTCAAATACCATTTTCAAGATATCACCTAGCATAACTGATGATAAACTATTCTATGTATAAATCTGTTTTGTCTCATTTTTCATTTGCTGCTTTATTGCTTTATAGTTACCCAAAATATTTTATACCTGGAAAATACTTTGACAACTTTACATGCAATCTAATTATGTTGGGGTTACATAACTAAAAAACAAAACTTGCCGCCTTTATGAAAACCATTTTAAGGTCTGGTTTTGTTTTGACCTTGGAGTTGCTATGATTTGGGAGGGGGGTGGGGGAAGCTCTTTGTTTTGGGACAAAAATCAATGCTGTCTTATTGCAAACACTTGCTTTCAATATGGCTGAGAAAAAAATCAGGACAGAAATCATTTGTTATCTTTATCTCTGAATTACTGGTATCTTGTATAAACATCAATTCATCCTGAATTTCAGCTAAAATTTTATTTAATTGTCCTCAACTTTCCCCACAGTGACTATTTCAACACTTACACTTCAACAACAATCTTATATTTGAAATTTAAACTAGCAACTTCTCTCAACAAAAATCAATGAGGTGCTTTCCAAGACATTGTATCATTTAGTATATAGAGAACTCAATAAAGCCAAGAGTCTTCTTATTTTAAAGAAAGAAGAAATAGATCACATAATGACTACAGAAAGCACTTATCTCTTTGGTATAAAAATATTAACCAACAAAAATCTGAAGATAGATTTCTCAAAAGATTATTTTTTTGCATTTCTGAAAATGTTTTGACAGTCCAGCAATGTAATTTGTAAGTATAGAGACTGCTGCTCTATTTATTTTCTCACAATTTTAGTAGAACCTGTTAAATGATATGGGGACACCAATTAATTACTATAGCTCCTAATCTTATATCCAAGGTCATTCAGCCAGAGTGATTGCTGTGTTAAAATAGAAACTAAATTAATCACAGTAATTCTGCATAATTATTTTGTGCACTATATGATCAATCCATAAGGCATTATATTTTGGCATTTAGGATCACATGCCAGTATATTGTGATTAATAAAATGTTATACGGTTCTACAGGAATAATGTGCATAGATCAAATCATGATTGTCTAATGGGCATTTACCTAAGAATAACCTCTGAAGGCACTGTGTGTAGTATTATATTTCAAGTAGACATAAATCAAGAAGAAAGATGATCCAGAGAGCAGAGGAGACAGATATTTGTGTTTCTCTCAGTCAGGTGAAGATAGTCCACGTAACTTAAGGTAAATAAATTGGCATCTAGTTCTCATCCCCCTTTCCCACCTCCATAAAATAAAAACAATGGCATTTGCCAAGGGTCACAGGAATGCCAGGATATGAAATGATTATCTTGTTCATCTACACTCTAAGATTCTCACAATACTACATGTAAATTGTGTTATGATAACTTTATCTTCCAGTGTCAATTTTTTTGGTAGTTATTTTATAAGGAAAGAAGTCTCTAGTAAATTGGCTGAAATGACATTTCCATAAACTTACAGAAGACTACAATGGGAAAGCGCCCTAAAAAATGCAGAAGAATTGGGGCAGGGGTGGCTCAGTCAGTTGAGCACCCGACTCTTGATTTCTGCTCAGGCCATGATCCTAGGGTTGTGGGATCAAGCCCAGTGTTGGGCTTCACGCTGAATGTGGAGCCTGCTTAAGATGTTCTCTCTCTCTCTCTTGCTCTCGCTCTCACTGTCTCTTGGGGTGCCAAGGTAGCTCAGCCAGTTAAGCGACTTATTCTTGATTTTGGCTCGGGTCATGACCTCACGGTTTGTGAATTCAAGGCCTGCATTGGGATCTGTGCAGACCGTGTAGAGACTGCTTGGAATTTGCTCTCTCCCTCTCTCTCTGCCCCACCCCAACTCATCTCTCTCCTTCAAATAAGCTTAAAAAAAAAAAAAAGATTCTCTCTCACTCCCTCCAGTCTCTCTCTCTTTCTCTGCCCCTCCCCCTACTCACTCTCTCTCTCTCTCTTTAAAAAGAAAAGAAAAATAATACAGAAGGTTATATTTATACCTTAAATTTACACAATATTATTGTTAATTATGTTTCAATAAATTTGGGGAGGAGGGAAGGGAAAAAAAGGAGGAAGAGAAAAGAAAGAAATGCAAATAAGCCTCCAGGCCTACTATGTTTAAATAATTTTAATGGTTTGCATGTAAAGACTCATGAGAAGAAAATTATGTTAAAGAATGGAACATGGGTACATTAGCAGAAAGAGGAATTAAAGCTTTCCAGGAACCAAACATGTTAAATTATAGTGAAATTAAGGATTAAAATGAAATCAAATCAAGCATTTAAATAAAATATAAAGAAATAATCTTCAGGTAAAAGTGTAACATCATTGCAATTACAAAATCTCTAAGATTTTCAAGAGAATTTCTGTTCTCATAAACAGATTTATAGACTGTTTTTACAATATTTGCTAACTTCCAATATAATATGTGAATCGTCCAGCCAATCGCCTACTGACCCTTCACAAATTTATCTATGTTTTTAGCTAATAGCCTGTACCATATGTCTGGCTCTGAGTTAAACTCAGATTAGAAATATTAGGAAATCTCTTAATATAATTTATCATTTGAAAATTTCAAAGAAGAAAAAAAAATCTATGATCTCTCAGAGTACCCTGCAAAATCAATACCTATTTTGAACTTATCTATACATTATTTAACTTCATTTCTAAAATATGGTATAAATATTAGCAAGGAGGAATTAAATCTATCCTAATGTGCAGATGACATGATTTGAATTCCAACTACTTGAGGCACATGTTCCCCCTCTGGACAAATCATTATGTCTTGGGGTAAAGAACTATCAATGGTCCAGCTTGAGCACATGTCTGACTCTAGTGGGTACTTATTTGAAAGCTCTACTAGAACTCTATGGATTAGATAAGATTGATGCTCTTAATAAAGAGAGGGGTTGGGGCGCCTGGGTGGCTTAGTCGGTTAAGCGTCCGACTTTCGCTTAGGTCATGATCTCGCGGTTCGTGGGTTCGAGCCCCGCATCGGGCTCTGTGCTGACTGCCAGCTCAGAGCCTGGAGCCTGTTTCAGTCTGTGACTCCCTCTCTCTCTGACCCTCC
>NW_027532041.1:6156712-6170107 GCF_008692635.1 Crocuta crocuta | reverse complement strand
AACTCTACTAAAAAAAAATAAAACATTAAAAAAAATTAAAAAAAAAAAAAAACCAGAGAGGGGTTATTAGCAGAAGATGGGGGGAAGGAATGCTAGATATTTAAAAAAGAAAAGGTAGGTATCTTACTGGTTTACTATGAAGCTTTAAATGTACTACAAATGTAAAGTACTTAGCACAATGCCTGGTACATAATAAGTGCTCATTAAATGACACATTAAATGGAGACCATCTCTCCCTCCCTAGATATTCCTGCTTTTGCCTATTAAAAAATGACTGCCTTTTCCATTCAGAAATACTGAGAAGAAGGCAGACCTCTCCCTCACTCTCTCTCACACACTCACACACACACACACACACACACACACACTCTCTCTCTCTCTCTCTCTCTTTCTCTCTCTCTCTCTTAAACAGCAAGAGTGATTTGTCTGATTGGTAAGGTTTGAAAAAACACTAGGCAACAGTGACTTTCCTTTCAGGATGCCCTTTTTGCAATAGCCTGTCCCCGAGAAGGAAAATCTATTCTTGCCCCTGCCACTATGCATGAAGCACAGCGAGATCAAAGCTCATGGCTTGCCTAGTAGAAGGCACACTAGAAGCTTGCCTCTTCCTTTGTATATGAAGCACACGGATTCCCCACATATGTAGCCAGATGTCTACTTTAAGTCTCTTCTTAAATGTCCATGCTAAATACTAGCTATGAGGACAAGTCTCAGGAAATCTATGGTGGCAGGTAAACAGTCCAGTTTTATCAGAAGACAAAGAATAAAAAAACAAACAAACAAAACCTAGTATCATGTTTCTATATATGTATTGCATATTTTTTAACTGAGTCTAACTTAGAGGGAGAAAGGTACAATTAATCATTATGTATTTGATTGACAGACGTCTTCAACATCACCAGCATTAGCTGCTACTATTGTTATTGATACATAGCCCAGCATTAAACAAGAAAGAGATTCATAGTGGCTGCTCAGTGTAATTTTAGGTTTAGTCAGTTTTCAGATCACCCAGCTTTATTAAAAACTGTCTGATAGAAAGAACATAAACACAACAGAGTGTAGCCAAGTGGGCAACACTGGGACCTATCAGGTATAATAGCTGGATTTTGTAGATTATAGCATACTAGTCTTACATTTTTTATAATACAAAGGTATTTATTAATCACAAAATACCTGTGTGAACAAATAAACAACACAAACTTCAGAATCTTGGGAGTTCCCACCCCTTCCTCCACCACCATCAGGACAAAAAGTATCCTGTTTTTGCTCCTTCATTATGGACACTACTGAACATTATAATTTCTAGAATCTGAAAATCTAAAAATCATTATGAGAATGCTGCTCACTGACCACAGAAGTCTACATTCAAATAATTTAGAATACTCTTTACTATGCCAATCCAATGACACCAAAGTGATATTGGTATACAGACAAAAAAAGGTTTGAAGTTGCTCAGGTAGTATGACTACTCTTGAATAATATATATATAAACAGATACAAGAATAATCATTAACAAAGAGTCAGAAGTACACACAAAATCCTTCTGAGGAGATGCCAGGAATGCATGAAGAATGCAAGTTCTTTTTTCTGATGTCCTCATGAATGCCAAGTAATTCCATAACTTTCATTTTTACATATGTATAATAGAGAAAAAAAATGCTTAGATTTTTCTTTCCTTAGTGGGATAAAAAGGACTGCTTGAGAATTTGAACTAGGATATGTTAATGAAATACTGTAATTCTGAATCTTATTTCAGGATGTTTGCAAAATTTTGAGTATGCTTGGGAGGAATGTTCAAGGGAGTAAGGGAGATCCTATTAACATTCGAAAGTCAAAGAAAGAGATAATCATAAGGAATCCCAAGGTAGAGGTGGCAAGGGATTATAAGAAGAGTGGTTTTAGGTTATTTTCTGTTGTCTGATATGCTGTACATATGCCACTGTGATTTCAAATGTTCAATTAAAGAGTACTTTATGCACATGATGCATTGGGCAATATGAGAGGCCACAGTCACTCACTGGCAAAGTTGGGCAGAACTCAAACAGTAGCTTCGAGAAGAATATAACAAGCAGGGATTGAGAGTTGAACATGAAATCACACAAAGAGGTGGCTGGGAGAAAAAAGTCCTCCCTGCCTATGTTACATCTAGAACCCTCGAGCTGTTGCACATTGGCCAAACTTTTAAGTTCTTGATTTGCTTGTATACAAATATATGGTGGGACTGCCCATTATGTTCAGATAGGCCACTTAATTTTTCCATGCACCATTCATTTTATTCTGAGTTACTTAAAGTTTTCAGTCACTGCTGTTCTTGCTTTTCAATTATAAATTAGTGTTAGTCTACATCAGTTAAATTTGCCTAGGGTTATCAGTTAACCCTATTATGTTAACAGTACTTATGGGCTATACCTTTCCAATAACTAGATTTTAGACTTCAGAATTTATACGGGGTGCCTGGGTGTCTCAGTCATTTAAGCATCCGACTTCAGCTCAGGTCATGAACTCACGGTTCGTCATTTCAAGACCTGCATCGGGCTCTGTGCTGACAGCTCCAAGCCTGGAGCCTGCTTTGGATTCTGTGTCTCCCTCTCTCTCTGTTCTTCCCCCACTCACTCTCTGTCTCTGACTCTGTCCCTCAAAAATAAATAAACATTAAAACTTTTTTAAAAAAGAAAAGTTTATAGCTGTTGCAGCTGAAATACAGAATTACCCATTTTCCTGGCTTGAAATCAAATACAAATAAATAAAATAAAATAAAAATATACTTATGCATTGAAACTGCAATATTTTCCCTACCCAAAGCAGAAGCAGATAGAGTAGGTGACTTGCCTAGCCCAGAAAGGACTATGCAAAAAAATTTGAAGAATTTGAGATGTGCTCAAATTTGTGCTCTCAACTGAGAATAAAGCTATCATTTTCTAATATGCCTAGGGTTGAACCATCATATTCTAACTGAGTCCTTCACAATGCGAGGCAAATTTTATATGATACAGGTTGTAAAAAGAGCAGAATTATAGCTATCACTCTACTGAATGAAATAGATATACTGCCCGAACTCTTCTCTCTGTATCAGTTATAGATGCATATCAGATCCAATTTAAGATTATCTTTCATGAGCCAATTGGAATAACAAGAAAAAGCAATAAGAACTTTTTACATTGTACAACTGATTATCTTCATGCATCACTCATGCAAAATTACATTGTCCTTAGAGATAAATTGTTGAGAACTAAAGGCAGTGATCTCTCACCTCAACATTTCCTTTGTCCCACAAACTGCCCTCACATAGTGTCCTGGTAACCAAAGGTATAAGATGGAAAAAGGTAGAAATTTTACCTACTTTCTCAAATCCATGCATTTAACATTAAATAATATAGAATATGTAATCCTGGTCTTATACTTCCCACATTGATCAACCAAACAGTGATATAGTGGAAAGGAAGGCAAAAAATATCTTCTTAATTTGTATTGTTTTCAGGGTAACATTTAGAGCATATAGCTACCATGGCAATAAGCTAAAATAGTCACAAGAGATAGTGAAGAGTTGCAGATAATTAATTCATGTCCCTAAACTATGGATGCAGAATTGTAAAGGTTTCTATTTATAGACTGTAAAAGAAATATAACCCAGGATTACAGTGGAGTAAGTGTTTATGTGAGTACGAATTCAGAAAGTACAATTATGAAAAATTAATGAAAGGAAAGCAAGTTTAAACATGATGTTATCTTTTCTCACAAGGCAAAACAAAAGTATCCAATTATTACTATTATTCCCCTAGAGAAAGAAGTTAAAATAGAATGATCCAATGTTGGTAACCTCACACTGGATATGCAGTCTACCTCTCAAAGACCAGCCCCTGGGCTCTCATAAAGGCAGAACAAGGTGGTTCACATCTGTCAAACAGATTGTATTGTCTTACTGCAGAAGATTATTACCTCTGGCAAAAAAGAATGGATATGAAGCTCTTGGTTCTCATAAGAAAATTTAGGTTCTGACTTATCAATAAAGGGAGTTATAAAACATGGGGTTACCCTGAGCATAAGGGTATGCTTTCAAGCCTCTTTAATGAAGTATAATTTCTTATGGCTTCTTTTGATTACCTAAATATAGGTCAAGTGTTTCATTCTGAAAATGCCAATGTTTTTTGGGAAAGCTCACTTTCTCAAGGTCCAGGCCATCATGTGTGTGTGTGTGTTATCATCTGCTTCACTAGCTTTAGAGCCCTACACATGTCTGCTATTCTTTAGTACACCAGCCAATGAATGTCCTGGTTGATGTGTTATTGTCTCACAAGGACAGGATTTACTAAACCCACCTAAAGAGTCTCCCATTCTGGCTCCACAGGGGGTTGCTCTACCTTGAAAAACTTACATGTCACTTTTATTCTCTGATTAATAAATCAATGACTACAGCTAAATTTTTAAGCAATTAATGAAGTTTTGACAGTTCAACCTTCTTTCTTAACCAATAGCAAAACAGGAACAGTGAACACATGGAATACTGAAGGCTTTCTCTGTATGTTTCCACTCCATGTTTGCAGGGTGAGATTTTTCAATATCCAGTACAGTCAACCAGAAAATGAAAAAATATTGTTTCTCGTGGTGAGAAAATTAGAAAAGACTAAATCATCTGAACAAGGAAAAACATATTTTTCCCCTAAAATTGTCAGTTAGTTAAAAACTCATTGAATTGTGTTGGATTCTGACTCTAATGACTTCCCTGGATATTTCCTGAATGTTTGTAGCAATTTGGCTAATATTTAACTTTCACCAGCCTAAGATTGCTAAAGATAGATGGGACGATTTTATTAGTTCTTGCTTAGTTTTATGATGGATAACTTTTTTTATTACTTCAAATCATTTCACAGAACTTCAATCCTATTTTGAAGGAAAAGAAATAGTTGTTGACTGTGCTTTAGAAATTAGGATTAAGCTGTCAGTGACCCTGATGTCAGACAGTGGAGCAAGCAATAAAATAATGAAAGGCAAAAAGATAGACTTATCTTGGACAAGGTAAGTCCTAATCCTCTCCTCTGGAATCCATTAAAAGGACATTTTGTTTATTAGTTTGTTTGCTCTCTTACGTAAAAATAAGAATTAGGCTCTTTTACTCTAAATCTAACTTAGAAATTACATGGGGCACCTGGGTGGCTTAGTCGGTTAAGCGTCCAACTTTCACTTAGGTCATGATCTCACGGTTTGTGGGTTCAAGCCCTGCATCAGGCTCTGTGCTGACTGCCAGCTCACAGCCTAGAGCCTGGAGCCTATTTCAGAGTCTGTGACTCTCTCTCTCTGACCTTCCCCTGCTCACGCTGTCTCTCTCTCTCTCTGCTAGAAGTAAATTTAAAAAAATTAAAAAAAAAAAAGAAATTATATGATTTTGGTCTATTGCTATTGTCCTTAAGTTAATTTGTTTACAAGAGTTTTCCTGAGGTATTACTACTACTACAAATTATTCAAGACATAAAATTGGCCCTGCTGATGTTCCTGTTGTTTTGACTCAAAAGAAATTCCAGAAAAAAATATCTAATACCTGACAGCTGTCAATTATGGAGACAGAAATTTTAACTTCTCTCTATTTTCATTGAAAATATCTTCCTTGTTGGGGCACCTGAGTGGCCCAGTGGGTTAAGTGTCTGACTTCGGCTCAGGTCATGATCTCATGGCTCATGAGTCTGACCCCCACATGGAGTTCTGTGTGACAGCTCAGAGCTTGGAGCCCACTTCAGATTCTCTGTCTCCCTCTCTCTCTCTCTCCTTCAAAATAAATAAACATTTAAAAAAATTAAGAAAATATCTTCAAAGAAAGAAAGAAAGAAAGAAAGAAAGAAAGAAAATATCATCCTAATAAATCTAGATCCAATTCATTTTTGTCATCCAGAAATGTTATTTTCCAGATTTTTCTAATAAAGATCGTTTCCTTATATTTTTATCAGCAAGAATTACTTTGATATCCCCACTTTATTTTTTAAAAAACTCATTTACTTTCTGTACAGAGGTTGCTTGCTTCAGATGTAAACACTGTTTTATTATAGTAAGAACACTTAATATGAGATCTAGCTTCCTAACAAATTTTAAGTGTGCGATATATTATTGTTGATGGTAGATACAATGCCATATAGAGCGTATTCGTCTCGGTTAACTGAAACTTCATGCCTGCTGCTTATTCCCTATAGAATAATTATTGATGTCAAGCCTCTGCAAGAATTTTAACTAAAATTCCGTTGATCAAACCCAAACCTTTTCTTATCACATTCTTAAGATTATTCATCTTAAATACATTTTTCTTAAATGTTTATTTAACATCCAAATTTTAACCAAAGTTTCACAATTTAATATGGATATCATTTACGAATGGCTTTAGTCTTATAGTACTTCTACTAATTTAAGATAACTCAACATTTCACTTTTATTTTTTATTCTTTTTTTTTCTGTTTAGTTTTGATTTGGAAACATTTTCAAAGAAATTATGAGAAAGTTACAATCATCTTGGAGTCATTAACTGCTTTTCCCAAATGGGACTCCCCACCATCTAGCCCCCCACCTCCCACCCTTACAGATGAAGGACAGGACTGAGTCTGTTCTCTTAGAAAAGAAAATTCTTCATGAAGCTCATTTAATCTGACTAGTAATAGAGAATGTTCCTGGACTTAATATGGAAGAAATAGAAATTTTACTTGATTTTGGACATAGTCTAATAAATAGATATTAGGTAAAAATATATTAACACATGCATCAACCAGCAACATTAAAGATCCTTATGGAAATGTTCTGTATTTTGACTGCATCAATGTCAATATCCTTGAGGTGATATTGTACTATAGTCATACAAGATGGTACCATTGGGGGAAACTAGGGAAAGAGCACATGTTATCTCTCCATATTATTATTTACAACTTTATGTGAATCTACAGTTATCTCAAAATTAAACACTTCATGTATTCTGAAGTGCTCACTTAAGCCTCTCTGCCCTCCTCTGGAAGTTGTCAGACATGAAGAAAATCATGTTGTCCCAAACTCAATACTCTCCAGAAGAAAGCTCTGTTCTCAATTTTCTCTTGTATTTTGGTTTGGCAGTACTGAATTCTAGACTCAGCTTTGCCAATAAAAGACAGATCTAAGCTTCTTTGTTTTCTCCTATAAAATGAGGAACTGAGCTAGCTAACTTGTAAGGTCTTTTTTTTTCTAACCTCAAAATTCTATGACTCCAGGTATACTGAACTACTGCCAACTGTTTTTCAATCAAATTATAGTAATTGTGACACATTATCATAAAAGTGAGTCCTTAAGTAGGATATCTAACAACAAAACCAATTCCATGGGCTCCTGAGGCTTTTTCATCTATTGATCAGCAATTGAAAGCTTTGAAGTAGAAAGAAAGAGCACTTCAAGAATTTTTTAAGCAATTCAGTCTCCAGTAGTGGATTACAAGTAGTTTTTCCCATACTCCTCTCATCATGTAATAACCTAGACCACCATTACCTAAACATTTTGATACTTTTCCAATGTTCCTATTAATACCATGTTTTGATAAAAAAATAATTGAACCAGGGAACGCTGTGATGACTCTGTCTTTACCTTCCCCTCCCCCTCCTCAAGAATATTCTTTGCAGAATCCTTGTAGAATTATTTGAAGTAGTCATTATTAATCTTGATAAAGTATAACAAATTCAAACTAAGTTGGGAAAATGCATTCATGCGTTAATTTAATGTTTTACTCTTAGGTTCTGTTGAAGATTAAGTAAACCAAAGACCACATAAAAACCATTATTAAATACCTTTTTAGTTAACTTTTTCGGGAGCCTGGGTGGCTCAGTCAGTTAAGCATCTAACTCTTCATTTTGGCTCAGGTCATGATCTCACTGTTCACAGTCTCAAGCCCTTGATCAGTTTCTGTGCTGACAGTGTGGAGCCTGCTTGGGATTCTCTCTCTCCCTGTCTCTGCCTCTCCCCAACTTGCATGTGCACATTCTTTCTTTCTCTCTCTCAAAATAAATAAACCTAAAAAAAAAATTTAGGGGCACCTGAGTGGCTCAGTCGGTTGAGCGTCTGACTTTTGCTCAGGTCATAATCTCACAGTTCGTGGGTTCGAACCCCGTGTCAGGCTCTGTGCTGAATGCTTGCTCAGGGCCTGGAGCCTGTTTTGGTTTCTGTGTCTCCTTCTCTCTCTGCCCCTTCCCTGCTTACGCTCTGTCTTACTCTGTCTCTCAAAAATAAATAAATGTAAAAAAAATTTTTTTAATTAAAAATAAAAAAAAACATGGGGCGCCTGGGTGGCTTAATCGGTTAAGCATCGTCCGGCTTTCGCTTAGGTCATGATCTCGCGGTATGTGGGTTCGAGCCCCGCGTCGGGCTCTGTGCTGACTGCCAGCTCAGAGCCTGGAGACTGTTTCAGATTCTGTATCTCCCTCTCTCTCTGACTCTCCCCTGCTCACGCTGTGTGTGTCTCTCTCTCTCCTAGAAAGAAAGAAAAATATTAAAAAATTAATAATAAAATAAAAATAAAAATAATAAAAAAAACTTTTTAGGGCCACCTGGGTGGCTCAGTTGGTTAAGCTTCCAACTTCGGCTCAGATCATGATCTCACGATTTGTGGGTTCAAGCCCTATATCGGCCTCTGTGCTGACAGCTCAGAGCCTGGAGTGTGCTTCAGATTCTGTGTCTCACCATTCTCACTACTCCTCCCCCACTTATGCTCTGTCTCTGTCTCAAAAATAAATAAACATTAAAAAAACCTTTTTAAAAAGATGGTCTTTACATTGCTCAGCATCCTCTTTAAAAGGATTCATGCAGATTCAGCATGGATAGGCATATATACTTTCAGAATTTTTAACCAGAAAGAAGCTTATTTCTCATAAAGAATTTATGCACTTATTTTCATCACACAATTAGACTTTACACCCCATAATGTCTTCCTCATGATCAGGGCTGCCTAACAGCTCAAATCTTAATTTAAAGCTCAAACTTACTACTTTTAGAGTAGTGGTATTAAATAGTTTTGAGTATACATTCAAAATACCACAAAAGTTATATTAAGAATAAAGATTTCTGGGCCCACACCAAGAGATTCTGATTAAGCAGGTCTGGGAAAAGGGCTGCAAATCTGCCTTTCTAATGACTATCTAAGATGACTATAATGCAAGGGGTCCACAGTCCTCACCTTGAGAAATACTAACTATATAGTTTTAAATTGTCTCCCCTGTTTTTGACACTTCAAATGTATCTATTTTTATAGGAGTAGGCTTTTTATGTTATTATTTTATCATAGATCATCTTGATTATTTTCTAAACTTAAGCAGAATAAAAATAATTTGTACATCTCTGCATAAATATAAACATAACAAGTAATTAATTTGCAACCAATGGAGAAAACATGGGTAAACATTTTTTGTATCTTAAGCTAACTAGGACTGCTAAAACAAAATTCTAAAGACTAAACAAAGGGAAGGGAATGAATTTCATTGCAACCAAATTAAGGATTTCTATTCAATGAAGGATACCACAAAGTTAATAAACAATTGACAGAATGGGAGAATATATTTGTAACTTCTGAAAGCATCAAAGAATTACATGAGGATATGCTATATACATAAACATACACTAGATTCTACCCAGAACTTATGTAAATCAATAGGAAAAAAATAACAGCCCAGTGGAAAAATGGGCAGAGACTATGAATAAGCAATGTATTTTTTAAATATCAAAATGTAACAAGAATTTAGTGAGATGCTCAGGTTCATTGGCTCTCAGAGAAATGCAAATTAAAACCAAAATAAGATACCAGCTTACATTTAATAAACTGGTAAACATCAGGAAGCTAGACACTGCCAAGGACTGGCAAGAACATGACGACATAAGAATGCAGCTATTCTGAGAGCAATCTGGCTGTCAAAGAAGTCTGACAGCCCTTGTCTTGCCATAAGATTTTCCAGGTAGTAATTATACACCCATCATTATGTTCACCAAACCACCAGAAGTCCAAATTAAGTCTCTGCCTTCTCCTTAAATCACACTTTCTCTTGAATTGACAAAAGGCAGAAACACGTTTCTTTGTGGAAAGATTCAAGAGTCACAGCACACCAATAGCCCTCTGTGAAAGTCCTCCTTCACGGCACAGTCTAACCCTTGGCCTTCCTGTACCCTAAATGCCAGGGAGGCTTTACAACAGTCACACAACCACTTTCATGCTGTCTCTTACCATCTCCCTTAAACATCCTGTACCATGGACTCAGACCTCCTCAGAACATGGCATCTGTTAACTCAACGATTCAGTCAGTCAAGTTTATCGTTTTATTAATTACTACAAGAGCTTGTATGGGTCCAACTGAACAAGCAGATAAGAACAAGTTTAAGACTTGGATGATTTCTATCTCAGAAGGAGAATATATTCATGCTACCAGAAGTAGGTTAACTTTTATATATACCTGGCACCTGAATATCTTTAGGGTCCCTTCTAGTCCTATGAATACAAGATTCTAGATAAACCAGAATCCAGTTACCTAAAGTCTATGCAAAAGTGACCACTGAGGGCCGCCTTGGTGGCTCAGTCAGTTAAGCGTCTAACTCTTGATTTTGGCTTAGGTCAGGATCTCATGGTTCGTGAGTTCGACTCCTGCATTGGGCTCTGCACTGACAGCATAGAGCCTGCTTGGGATTCTTTCTCTCCCTCTCTCTCTCTGCCCCTACACCCCTCTCAAAATAAATAAATAAACTTAAAAACAAAAAGTGACCACTGAATTCAAGAGAAAGATAAATCATGTGTTAAAGTGTTTTTTTAAAAACATTACAGATATTCATCTGACAGTACAGTTTAAAAATAATTATGCTTAAAATTTTGTTAACTGATTTTTAAATAAAACTTATGAATAAAGCATAATAATTGCACTTACGGATTTACCCTTCCAAATTGAGGGAAAGTGCTATGTTTCAAGTTCTTAAAGTAATACAAAGTATCTTTCTCCAAAGAAATTACATTCTTTTAATTTCAGAAAATCGAGTCCATTCTTCTATGACCCCAGTATAGTACTTGAGGCTTGTAGAGCAGTATCTCAAAGTGTGGGCAAGACCACAGGTGTCAGTATCACTTGGGTTATATTTAAAATATACAAATTCCTAAGCCCCCTTCCTAGATGTATGAAAGCAAACTATCAGGGATGGACCTCGGATTTTGTGTTTTGAAATCTTCCCACTATTCTTAAGCAATACATTCACAAGCCAAAGTACTTAAAGAGCTCAAATTAAAATGGGAAAACCACTGTTTTGGAATCTGCATTTGTGAGGAATTTATTTTTTAACATGGACTAAATAGAACCTCTTCTCTAAATATATAAACATCACCCTCTACAGAAATCAGCAGCTTGGTTTAATGATTAAGGCTATGCACCAGAACTCAACAAATCTTTTATTCCCTGTGCCACTATTTCCCCCTATGAATGATATCAGTAAATTATTTAAATTCACTGTGATAAATAGGATATACAGTAATTCCTTTTTCCTGCCTCAGAGGCATAGTGTGAGGTTAATTAAATAACAGCTGCAAAATACTTTTGGCTCCTTAGAGAAAGACATTATATAAGACATTATATTATATATGCAGCATTTTTTTTCTCTCCAATGAAAATAGAGCTAATTGTTCTTCAGAACTCTGCCCATGGCAGAGAAAACAACCATGACATGGCTTTCACAGGCATTAAATTCACAAGGGCAAAATTTTGTCACAGTTGGTATCAGACCCAGCGAATGTGATGCTTCAATTCTTTGCACAAAGACCACTGCCATCTTGTGGAAAACAGCCATTGTCCTTATCTTGGGCTTCTATTTCATTTGTGTGAAATGGTGACAAGATAATTTGGGTTTTCTGCTATCGAGGATTTGTGACACATATAGTCTTAGTCATCTGGAGGGCTGTTATCTGTGGCACATGAGGGCTCTGTGAGACCACCCTGAAGGTCAGGTAGTGTTAATGGAAGGAAGAGCTTTATAAACAAGACATCTCCCTAGGGCTTTGAACTATACTTATCCCTCAAATGGGGCTTGCCACATAAACCTTTTTTTGTCCTCCATTTATACTGTGAGATTAGGGCTAAAAATGAAGGGGAAAAAACATCATCGCTGGCAATCATTAAATCCAATGATGATGGCGCTGGGAAAAATATGTCAGTCTGTAAATGTTGTTTACTTTCATTTGTCAAAAGGAGGAGAGGGATTGCTTACAGAAAGTAAATGAAATAAGACCAGGAAACAGCCCTGAAGACTATCAAGTTTGATAAATAATTGTCATATTTTGACAAACATGATGAATTTTTAAATCCATCCTACAAAAATAGGTTTTCATGAGGGGCGCCTGGGTGGCTTAGTCGGTTGAGCGTCCGACTTTCGCTTGGGTCATGATCTCTCAGTTCGTGGGTTCGAGCCCCGCGTCGGGCTCTGTGCTGACTGCCAGCTCAGAGCCTGGAGCCTGTTTCAGCCTGTGACTCCCTCTCTCTCTGACCCTCCCCTGCTCACGCTGTCTCTCTCTCTCTCTCCTAAAAATAAATAAAACATTAAAAAAAAAAAATAGGTTTTCATGAAAGAAAGATTCCTTTCTAACTTTTCTCATATTTGTTGAAAGGCTTAGAAGTGTACCTAGAGGAAATATCGTAAATATCTTTCATTTATTCAAAAAAACTTTGCCTTAACAAGTAATTCTACATGGGAAAAAAACATAGTCTTTCCAGCCTGAAAGATTGCATTTTACTTCTATAAAGGGGGCTTTCCTTGAGAAACATATTTTTTTATCTGCATTTTCAAATTTTGGTGGCTAACTCAGCCTTAGGCAAAAAAGCAAATAGATGAAATCTGTCTTTGATACCCTCCCCTGCCCATTTCTACACTTTTACTCTATTCCCACTTCAAATACCTTCCCCTCAGCTGGGAGTTTTTTCACCTGTGTCTCCAGGCCCTAGTTTCTTCAGTTATCAGATAACTGAAATGTAAATCAATGTACACTAAAATGTTAGAGACTGAATAAGTCACTCCACAGAGGAAGGAACAGGTACATTCTTGGAGAACTGTCAGTCATTGCTCAATCTACCAAAAGATAAATTCTAGGAAACAGGGAAGAGGAGAGAGTCTGGTGAATTCTCCAGAAGCCAAGATTTCATTATATGGGTGGCTATCTATTCAATGTATTGATCTTTAAAACTTCAAAAAATAATTGGGCAAGAGGAATTTCCTAAGTCCTTCAAATAAAATGGCATCTTCTTACTCCAGCCTCAAACCTTATCTCAGTACAGTGCTGCATAAAAGAAAAAAAAAAAATCAGATGACCCTACGTACCAAAGAATAATATATGAGTTTACTGAAATGTCTTAAAGAGGCAGCAAAAAAAAAAAAAAAAAAAAAAAAAAAAAAAAA
>NW_027532041.1:6138460-6156703 GCF_008692635.1 Crocuta crocuta | reverse complement strand
AAAAAAAAAAAAAAAAAAAAAAAAAAAAAAAAAAAAAACAGGAACCAGGAATACAACACATAATACAAATAAATTTTTATCTATAATCTTCTTTGGATAGATTTTTTTTCTCTGAAGTCCCATGAATTGAAGCAATCAATCCTCTAATTTTTCTATCCCCATGTATCCAAAGGCACTCCCAGCTTTCTGTTCCATTATTGAACTCCAGGAGAAACACTTTCTTATGTTAGCAGAATTCTTTCTATGTTGCATTTCTATCCAGTAGCCTACTCAGTAGATCAGAACATCAGGAACATAGCAATGATAACAAAGAATTCCCCTTAAAAGGTGGAGGGGATTAAAAACAATAAGCATATGTTTTTCAATAATTTTGCTCCTTTAGCATAAAAGTAATAACATTACCACCCCCCCTGCCCCCAAATAAAAGTCTTTGAGACCATTTTATCCCAACCAAGGTTGGTCCTTATTCAGACCTCTGAAGAGTAGCAAGTATGCAAATAAATGGCACACTGGAAGATAAATTGCTTAAGTCTAGGTACATACTGACTTCTCAGAACACCATTCTCCATGCTGTTGGCTTAGCAAACTAAAACTCCCACTGGAAGAGTCTTCTGTTAACTCACACACAGAAATGGACTCTCAGGCAGAGACTGCTAGTTCCCATCTCCTTATTCCATTATTCTCTTGTAGTGTCATAACAACAAAAAAAACCCTCAAAAACCAAAAAACAAAACAAAACAAAACAAAACCCTCTCCATTTTAGCTTAAGGCATGGCCACACACAGGAAAGAATATATTTCCATTTCTCACATACCTTATACGAGCCCAAAGGATAAATGCATCTTGTGAGCTGTGCTCTGAAGAGAAACTTCAGCACCTTCAACTTCTCACTTCCCCTTTCCTGCTGGCTGGATTGCTTACAGATAGTAAATGAAAGTGAGGATGTTGGTGCGAACCACAGTGGACCATGTGGACGGATAAAGTGACACACTGGCAATGGCAAAGCAACAAGACAGAAGGAACCTAGAACCTTGGCGATATGTAACCACGATTGCACACTTGCAATTTTATGCCCAGAATGTCAGCTATGGGAAAAATGATTTTGTTTTATTTTGGGTATCAGGAGACCTTCATCTTGTCCACTAGCACCTTATGCAGGCTCTTCTTGACACACTGATCACTCTGCATTCAATAAGTGTTGGTTTTCTTCTCTATAGAATTGTAAATTCAGAGCAAGCAGAATATTTTGTTAATACCTGTATTCTAGTGTTAGGTACACCATATATTTGCAATAAGTATTGGCTGGCAGGATAAATAGATGGACAGATGGGTGGATGAATAAATGAATGAAATAGATAACTGATCATGTGATCAGTTTGTTTTCTTTCAGATTCAGATATTTTCCCCTTACGAATTAATAGAGTTTTTGAAGGGAGTTTTCAGATTTGGACCATAACATTTAAATTAAAATTAAACTTTGAAAGAAAAATGCTATAAAAGATAACAAAGGTGGTAATTTTCTAAAATGACTGATGTGTGTGCTATATAATTAATGATAACACTTACTTATCAGGTGGGAGTCTCTTTGCATCAACAATCTCTCTTCAAAGTCTTAGGGCCAGTACTAGTTCTGTTTTTATCTTCCCCATTTTTATCAAGGTGGTCTTCTGATAGTAGTAGAAACTCTAAATATAATGAGCTGCAAAATTCCCCTGCACTCATATAAATCCAGTTTCTAACGTACAAGCTCTCCACACTCAACTGTTACTACCACACTCCTCTTACTGTTCATCTATCTCCATCCCGCTTCATTCTCATGGTCACATGTTGCTGTGCACTGCTATATGGTAGAATCTTCGTGATCAGTCATGAAAACCAAACATGTCATTTATACATTACAGTTTGCACTTGGTACAGAGTAGTTATCTGGGCCAAAAGGACAGTTTCACCTACTCCTTACTCCCCCTAGGATATGTCTGTCGCCTAGATTCCTCTGCTGATGCTGTCTGCAGATACTGGTATGGAACGTGGCTTTGATGTTCCAAGAAATACCTTTTGTCTCAAGACGCTGCTTGGCTCCATGCCATGACTGGCAACATTTTCCTGAATTTTCTGACCACCAGTAGCTATACTGTCCAATCTAACTGCATAGTTTGCAGGACAATCATACTTTCGAATCTGTATTTTCCTTTTTGGGTTGTTCTTGACCTTCAGTTTCTTCTGTTCTCTCTCTTTTGGTAAGTTAGACATTACTTAGCCTGTCCTAAGAGTCCAGACATAAAGATAGCAGTGAGGGAGAGTAACTCTGGGAGTACTCCTATTACTCCATGCCCCTTCTCTGGTTTCACCCTCCTCAAGACGTGCGAGCGCGTGAACACACACACACACACACACACACCCTCACTCTGTGACCTTTCTCAGTTTTCCTTTCAAAATTCCTCCCTTCTATAACTACGATGGGACAAGAGTGAAATGCTCACGCTTATTTTGCAAAAGCTGCAGCTGACACTTAAAATGCTGCTGTACTTGCAGAAAAATCTTCAATATTTGTTCTTCTTTAATTCTTTCACCAGTCCACTTTATGTGGTTTACTCTGATTATTAAACAAGACCTATAAAATACAATCCTGGCCTTCAGAAGTTTTATTCTAAGAACGAATACATATTCAGGAAGTCCTGTATCCATGCGGCATTTTCTTCACTGTCACAGCCCATGTTTATCAGTCTACAACATGCCATCATGTTACTGTATCTCACTCCTCTGTGTCCTGAAGTTTGAGATCAAGACCTTAGCAATGTTGACTAAAAGGAATCTGAATAAGTTATGTTGCTTTCTGTTTTAAACAGACAATTCATTTCAGATACCGCTTTGCTCATATACAAATTCTCAACCCTGTGGCTAGCAGCGCTTATCTTTTCATCTGATGGACTTTTTTTTTTTTTTTCATTTTTGCATTAGTGCCAGCAGAGTTTTCTTTAATCATGTATCTATTACGTACAGGATCGGCTATGAAAACACCATATGGCCCTCACACATATAGAAATAGTAGGAAAACTGGGGCGCCTGGGTGGTTCAGTCAGTTAAGCTTCTGACTTCAGCACAGATTATGATCTCGTGGTCCGTGGGTTCGCGCCTCGTGTCAGGCTCTGTGCTGACCACTTGGAGTGTGGGGCCTGCTTCAGATTCTGTGTCTCCCCCTCTCTCTGCCTCTCTCCTGCTTCCATTCTGTCTCTCTCTCAAAAATAAAACATTATAAAGAGAAAGAGATAGTAGGAAAACCATACACAAATGTACTCACTTTTCCTCAGCGAACCCACACATTATAGTGTCCAACTCTGATAACCCAGCTTTTTTTTTTTTTTTACCACCTTTTATATGGTAATTTGTCAAACTTATAGCTATCTTATTCCATTGTCTATTAGCTCAGTTCAAATGCTACCATTTACTAGGCTTTACTCAATATAATCCTCTCAATTTTCCCTACTGAATTTCAAGTTTCATTCCTCACATATCCTCCAAACCTCATTTCATACGATTGTGCCAATACATTTCAAATTGATAGGGTTCAATCCAGAAAAATAAATGGCAGGGGGCTGAAACATGACTGAAGAAACTATTTGCCCAGACTACATCTATCAGAATACTTAGAAAATAAACTGGGGGTCTGACTATTTTTAATTTTCTTTATGATGAATCCAAGGTAAATGTCTTAGATATGTGTGCTGTGATAAAGCATCCTCTCAACGTGGGAACTATTAAGTTACTTCTGTTTAGTAAAAGGGCATGCTAAGTGTCTTTAGCATGTTTTCTTAAGGCAATTACAGATGATACAGGCCTTCTCACATGAAAATGTTTAGGCACCTGGCACAGTCACAGAAATAACTGCTTTCCATATTTTGATTATATGAATTAAAGTGTTGTTATTTTCACCTTTTCAAAAACCTCTTTAAAGATGGTGAAGAAGTAAAACCAGTCCATATCCTGGGTGCTTTGTGTTACAGTAAGCCAGAGTTGGCAACCATGGTGCCTACAAACAATTCAGCAATTAGAAAGGTGAAAATGGTAAAATGGATAGCAATGAAGAATTATTTAAAAACATTTTTTAATGCGTATTATTTTTGATAGAGACAGAATGTGAGAGGGGGAGGGGCCGAGAGAGAGAGAGAGGGAGACACAGAATGTGAAGCAGGCTCCAGGCTCTGAGCTGTCAGCACAGAGCCCAACTTGAGGCTCGAACCCACGAACTGTGAGATCATGAACTGAGCCTAAGTCAGATGCTTTACCGACTGAGCCACCCAGGCGCCCCTTGAAGAACTATTTTTAAACTGATGAAATGATTTACTATAACAACCCATCTTGAACATATTTATTTTAATTCTGAAATGGAATGATTAAATTTAATTATTTCAGATGTATTCTTCCACCCAAAATTGAAACCAATGAAGTGAGAAGTACAGGAAGGGTAGTGTTAGAAGCAGCAGGTCTGCTTGCACCAGAAAAGGAAATGGAGGCCACGAGCTCTGCAGAGACACCAGACCAGCCAACTACACAATGGGATGATCAGATTGAGGACCACACTGAAACCAAACAAATGAATAATTGATAAGAATATCAAGTGAGTAAAGCAGCAGGTCAGAAAAGCATGAGCCACTAAATTAGAAAGACAAGTCCTGAATGCCTAAGTCCACCTCATTCAGCTTTTCACCATGGTTACCCATCATTTTTGTTTAGAATCTTCAGAGTACTTTAAATCAGCAGGGTAAATGAGAGATATTTTCTTCATTGATCCCTACTCACCTGGCCCCAGATACGCCGATATGTGCCAATTACTTTTTCTATTAAAAATAAAGCTCAGTAAAAATCACAAGGGAATTTCAAAGTTTCCTTATATATGGTACACTCTGAAGACAAAAAGGAAACTCTATTAGGTTCTTTTAAAAATTCATATATTAATAATTATTTAATGCATAATTGGCCTAGATCCACTGGCAAAAACTGTCTATGTAATATAAGCCACATAAATCCTTCCACATAAAAAATTATATTTATTTATCACTGTTAGCTGGAAGTAGGAAGGTATGTTTTATTTTATTTTGATGTCCTTGTTAGCTACAGTAAAAATGAGACTGTAACATAATGAATTTTCTAGAGGCAGTTGTGTGTGTCTGTGTGTGTGTGTGTGTTTGCACGCACACACGTGAGCACCTGTATCTGTTTCTGTGTGTGTGTGTGTGTGGTTTTTAATTGTTTTAGAAAGAGAAGTTAAATTTTGGATCCTTTGTATTTCCTTCTGTTTTTCCCCAGAAGTCCCCAGAGAATTCTAAAAACACATCTGGGATTTTGGTTCTTCTCTTTAAGTAAAATTACATAAATATTTTCACTTACAGTAAACATCCCTCCAGGCTTGGTGTTGCTATTGCTGTTATTTATATTCTCTAACCTTCTACAAGATACTTTTACTGTGAATAAAGAGGTCTTTTAAAAATTCACTTAGTAGCTGACCCCATTTACCAATATGCATGGTCTCAACACTATTACCAGGGGAGAGGTTTCTACTGAAGTCTCTGTCAAGAAGTGCATAGATTCAATGAGCATTTATTGAGCATCTTCTCTGTGTCGACCATATGAATATGACACCAGTCAGTCCATACCTGAGAAGTACCAGCTCTTATCAGAGGTTGTTTGCATATACTGCATATTCACATACACACTCAATCATTCATTTAGTAGGTACCTAATGGTACAGTAATAAGTACCAGGAACTGTGCTGGTCCAGAATTAGAAATATAAATACAACATATATTCAAGCTTTTCGCTGCTCACACATTAATAGGAAAGAGGGGCATACCTACCAAAAAACCTCTATGAGAAGTGCATTAAGGGAAATTTGTCAAAGATACTACAATTGCACAGGGTAAAGATACTGAGCTTTGTACAGGGCCCTCGAGGAAATCTGTACAACCAGTGGGCATGCTTGAAGCTGACAAATAAGGAATGTGATTTTCTCATTCATTTGGGCAGCAAGTTTCCTACAAGTGTGTCTCAATCCATCCCCCTTCAGACCACCCACCAAATGTCTCTGTTTCTGGGCACAGTTACCACTTGGCATCTGCTGAGATGTGTAGCAAGGGTATTAATTACTGCTCACTATGTGATTAATGTGGCTGATAGTTCTTGATGAGGTCAGTGTGTTCTGTGGATCTTAGATTAATGATTCCGATATGACAGACAGCAAGCCACTAAATGGTTACCAGGTGGCAAAAATATTGTGTTACCCTAGGCAGAACCAAACAGAGTAACATAGCTAAGAAATCAACTCATAGAAAGATCAATTACTTGAAAACAGTTTCCCCACATTTTACCACATAATTTAATTTTTCACATATTTATATTTAGGAAACAAAGTGACTTCTCAACTGTTCTCTATAAAATCCAAATAAGTTATGTGAAAGGGGTGCCTAGGTGTCCCAGTCAGTTAAGTTTTGACTCCTGGTTTCAGCTCAGGTTTCCTGGGATCAAGTCCTGTGTCAGGCTCTGCACAGACAACACAGAGCCTACTTGGAATTCTCTCTCCATCTCTCTCTGCCCCTCTCCTGTTCCCTCTCTCTTTCAAAATAAATAAACAAACTTTTTTTAAAATTATTTGAAGACAAAACATAGATTTGCCTTCAATGAAGCATAGGGGGGAATATCAGGTTTAGTCTGCACTGTCTCACCACTGGACAGAAGGAGCCACATAAATGTTAAGTAATTCAACCTTACTACTTACATATCTAAACACTTAACCATTTAGATAGACTAAGCATATTTATGAGAAGACAGCAGAAGATATTTCCTGAGATTCTGTAGGAAAATTCTATTTGTATACTGTCTTAAATGAAGTACTTTACTAAAAAAAGGTTTTTAAAAGATTTTTAAAAATTAAAAAAAAGAAACAACCAAAAGAAAATAGTCTGACAGAAGAAAACTGAATGGAACAGAATTAATTATATATTTTCTTCCCATCTAGTAAAAACAGCAAAAGTCCCAACACACAAAACTTACATCTTCCCCAGGTCATAAGCTCAATGAGGAAGAAGCCATTCATTACTTATTCTTATATTCCCAGCACTGAGAATAGCATCCAACATAGGGGCTGAATCATTTCATTGAGTCATTTATTTACCAGCCATATCTAGATTATGGGGACTTGGCCTTGACATATTATGCCATTGGGCATATGGGACCTTGGCTTCCTATATCTAGGGTCAGTCTGCAAAGAGGCATACCATGCATGTCCCTGAGCATACCACAGGCACAATGTGTGAGCTGCAATAAAAATGGAACCTACACCACTCTTCCTAAAGGCCTTAATTTAGTTCCTGAAGCAGGATGGCTGGTGGTGGGTAGGAATATTGTGTGTCCCAGAGACTAGAACATTTCACCATGCAATGCTTTGTGTGCGTTTCACTCAATAACGCTGGCCTCACTTATGACCTTTCCGCTTGTGCAACTTTTTAAAATTTATTTATTTATTTATTTATTTATTTATTTATTTTGAGAGAGAGAAAGAGTATGCAAGTGGAGAAGAGGTAGAGAGAGAAGAGAGACAGAAACCCAAGCAGGCTCCACACTGCCAGTACAGAGCTCAATGCAGGGCTTGATCCCATGAACTGTGAAATCATGACTTGAGCTAAAATGGAGCCATACCCTCAACTGACTCAGCCACCCAGGTGCCCCATTTATGCAACTTTTATCATCATAAATAAGACTGCTAAGGTGACAGTAAAATCTCATATGATCAGCCAGAGTGATACTTTTCAAATGACAGTGGATCATGCCATTCTTCAGCTAAAGCTCTGCAGTGACCCCTCCATTTCCCTCAGGTAAAAGCCAATGTCCAGGTAAAATCTGGTCTCCCTCACTTCCCTCACTCCTCCCTCTTGTCTCGGAGCACTGGCAGTGCTCTCCTGCCTCAGCTTTTGTACTATATCGCTGTTACTCTTGTCCTTCCTGTGTTCATTTCTTTGCCTAAAGGTGACTCTCTCAATGTGCTCTATCCTGCTCACCATATTTACAGCTAGAACCTTTCTCACCACATATCTCCCATCCTCTTATTCTGTTTAATTTTCTGCATAGCACTTACAATGCTCTAACATAGTATATACAAACTTATGAAATTTAGGACTGGCCTCGCTTTACTAGAAGGTAAATTCTATAAAGACGGGGATTCTTCCGTACCTGGGTGGCTCAGTCGGCTAAGCATCCAACTTTGGCTCAGGTCATGATTTCACAGTTCCTGGGATTCAAGCCTTCATCAGGCTCTGCGCTGACAGCCCAGAGCTTGGAGCCTGCTTCTGATTCTGTGTCTCCCTCTCTCTGCCCCTCCCTGCCTGTGTGCGCTCTCTCTCTCTCTCTCTCTCCCACCTCCCCCTTCCAAAAATAAATAAATAAACATTAAAAAAAGAAAAAATATATAGTTTAATTTCTCACTGGGATGGAAGAGGAAGGGATGGACCATAGGAGAAGTCATGTTAGAAATATTCCTTCTCCAGAATTTACCATAAAAGATTTTCACAACCACCTAATAAACACTCTACCTGCAAGAAAAAAAAAAAAAAAAAAAACTTTTAAGAAGAGATGATCCTTACCTTGAAAGCAATTTTAAGGTTTTCAGAAGAATGATGAATGTCTATGCATGCTACACAGAAATTTGCCAGCAAAGGAAAACTTCTGTCTAGATTTCATCTGTCAAAGCTGCAGGCAGTCTACATCTGCAGAACCCTCCTGGCACTTCTAATGGCATAAATATGTAAATAAATATATAATATAGATGTTAATATAAATATGTATTTATAAATATATATGCATGTACTTATATACAAATATACACATACACACACACACACATACATACACTATAGGAATATCATGTTCCTGTCACCATTTTAGCCCTGTTAACTAGCCCCAAAACACTTACCAGTTTTCAATACCCAGTACATAACTGTAAAAGCCTACCTATATACGAAAGAGTTCCTCATTTATTTTCATAATCAATTTTAATGTTTTATGATTTTTTATAAAAGGGTCTCCAGGACAGAACACCAAATTATAACCTTATGCTTATAGAAAAATAAATCAATTAACTTGAAAACCTTGTTCAAAACAAATTAGGTGAGACCTGGAAGTGGTCAATATCCTCAGCACTATGCCTAGATTGGTTCTAAACTATGATGAATTTCCAATACATATTGCTCTCCACTTCCTCACACTGAGGATATTTTGGTCTTCTGGCGTATAAAAATGGTATAAGAATCTTGACTGCACAATTAATCATAACAGCAAAAACTGTTTTTAAATCCCCCTGGAAATATGAAACTGTTAAATCACTGTTAATTCCAAATTTAATTCAGTTATATGTCATTTAAGTCTATGATGCCATTGATTGTGTGATACATAATTATTTTATGTCACTAAGAAAGAATAAAACACTGCCAATTATAATAGCACAATATCTCTGACTACAAGGAATATCCCAATTTCAGAGATTTTTAAGGTGGGGGAAATGTCTATCTAAATCAATGAGTCACTTATTAGTATTTAGGAGAGTTATAACCAAGGTGGCCAAATATTCTCTTTTTCTACCAGAACAACAGTGAGAGGAAATTAATTACTTGAGTAAGCTACTACTTAGTAAGAATGTTCTTATGACACTACAGATTATCAAACACGACACCAGATTCAAGAATAACTGTAGAATAATTCTAGAATGGAATAATTCTGACTTGCATGAGCCATACAATTAATCATGATCCATAAGAACAAGATCTACAAGAAATTGGTCTGGATATAAAAGAAATTACATTTTGGCTACAGTCTTTTTGAAGGAAATATCATGTTTCGAAAAAAGCATTGTCTTAGGATAATATTGGCTCTTCTTAAATTCATGAAGTAATTGATTTTCCCAAATTGTTTTTATTAGAATTCTGAATTTTCACAAAACGCCTTTGTCTAATGAAAATATTCACCAATATGATCCTTTATATCCGATTTTTCTTCATGCTGTGCTCTAATGGGAAACTAGAAAATGTCATTCTAAAAATTGTTTTGACAAATAGCAGGTAAATCGCATAACATAAGCAAGATAATGCTTAAAATGGGAGAGGATTTGGCAGCCAAAGAGCCAAGAAAGAAAAATGAAAACCACTAGTATGAAGACTGAAAGCATTTACAGAATTTCAAGAATGCGTGACTAGATCTTTCAAAATGGGAATTATAAACAATAAGAAATGTCATGCAGCAACTTCATTTTATGTAGAACCATGTAAGTAAATGTACCATTTGATTTAATAATGAAGATATGAAAAAGATAAACTGTTAACAAAATACAGTCTGCCGTGGTGTCTTTCAGTAATGGTGTATATGTTTTAAAAGGAGTAAGTCAATAGATGTAAGATTAAAAAACATTATTCATCTCGTTCACACAGCAGGGTGACTAAGCCTGCTGTCAAGGAACATGTTACCTCCCTGCTCCCTGATGGAGTCCCTTTAATAGGCGGAGATGAATGTAAGTGTTAACTATTATATCAACAACAAAAAATAAAAGCAGCTATTGAAACAAATGATCCCACTAATTGAATATGTGTATGTCTTTAGACAGACAGGTATTGTTGCCTGAAATTTTTATAATGCCATAGGAATAGAGGTTTACCAATTAAATGACAAATCAGGTTCAATACCAAGTAGGTCTCTCAAGCTTTAGCTGATCCCTCACAGACAGAAGGGCTTAAATATGAGTCAGGGAGTCCATGTGTGTTAATTTTAAACATCAACAGAATCTAAACCATGACTTGAAAAGTTCACTGCTTCCTAACTAATGTTGTTTCAAAAGTAGGAGATAGCTTAAATTATGAATAGGTCAAACTGCCTTGGACATGTCTATAGTAATGTGAGAGGTCTCTAGGATCCAGAAAACCTGTCTGGAATGCAAGACACCTTACTATAAAGACTGTGGCCTTTTTGTTCTCTTAAAGTACCCACAAACCAATGAAGTGTCATTTGGAAAAAGTCACTTGAAAAAAGTCAGAGCATCAATTCTACAAATGAGCTACTTCCAAATTTCCAAAGTTTTGACCCTAACCTATCCTTAAGTCAAAATGGAAAATAAAACTCCCTCTAGTCCCCATTCTTTAACTTAACTTTTCTTTTGTTCCAGGCTGTTCTGTATTCATTGGCTCCCTTTTCCTGAGTCTCTCAGTTTTTTCACCTAATTTCCACTCGCAGAGAATGACGTGATAAACTTTTGCCAAGTAAGGACCTAACAAATTATTTCTGCTAGTAACATGTACATTTCAAAAGAGAATAGTCTAGGAGATTAATAATGTATCGCTAACACTGGGATTTCTGGAGATGGCTTTTAGGTAATAAAGAACGAAGCTAAGCCTCATTTATATTAAGTTGAACTGTATCTCATATTTCACATGCCACAACTACATATCCTTCCAGATTTCATAACCTCTTATTAATAATTTTGCATGGAAATATGTAGAATTTTCCAGATTAAATAGAGAAGAAAGTATTCACATATATGGTTTCATGAAACTCACATGATTCAGTACAAAAGGAGTTTGGTATTACAGAATAATTTCCAGCTCCATCAAGTAGTTCTACAAAATTTTGCAACCATTTATTACAGAATGTTTTCACTCTGTCTATTCAGGACAAGGTAATGAAATGAAAATAGCAGTCTTTTATCAAGCCTGATGGATTTTTTTGTTTTACTATCATATCCTTTAAAATAGAAAATGTAGCCTGGGGACACCTACAAATGTGTGGCAAATGTCAGAAAAGAAAGAAGTTTTTGTAGTTTATAGTATTTTTAACTCACAGCATTAATTATATGTTTTTGGTCAATATTTTACTTTTAAGTAGCCCCAATTTGTGGCCACAATTTTGGATTTTCAGTCTCTATATCAAGAAACACATAGAGAAAGAAAGAAAGAAAAAGAAAGAAAGAAAGAAAGAAAGAAAGAAAGAAAGAAAGGAGGGAGGGAGGGAGGAAGGGAGGAGGAAAGAAAGAAAAAGGGGGGGGAGGGACAGAGGAAAGGAGGGAGGAAGAGAGAGAAGGAAGAGGAAAAAGAGAAGGAGAGGTTGGAGAAGGGGAGTGATGCCTTTTCTGTACAAGAGACTCACTTTTTTGAATATCAAAACTGGCCAAGACAAACAAACTCCACTTGTTGAAATTTACACGGGAGTACGAGGTAATCACCCAGGTTTCTCCATTGAACCACCTTTGCCACAAATTTCATCTCAACTTATTTTATACACAGTCCTAGTTACACACGTAGAATCACAAGGCAAGGTTTAAAACTGCACTGATACCCTGGAGCTATCCCTGAGGTTTTCATAGTACTGGCTGAGGGTGCAGCCTGGGCATCAGATCTGAAAGCTCCTCAGGTGATTTGTAACTGCAGACTCTCAGCATTCATTAAAGGACTGAAAACAGAGCTACTGGGGCACCTGTTTGAGCTGACTGTGCTTGACTGAGCCCCAGACTCAGGGGTTCCTTGAATCCCCCTAGGATCTCCACGTTTATTCAGTGAAATGGGAACAATTGTGGAAGCAGTCTCACATGACGGCTCTCTGACCCACTAATCTCCCTCTCTCCTGACTCACACTGCAGTAGAGGAAGTCACAAACAGCCTAGCCAGTAAACGACCCCTGCCATTGGGTTGCCTTTCTTTGACTACAGTAAAGACACAGAAACTGCCTTTCAAAAATGCAGATAGTGCAGGAACAAGGCTGCCATCTGGTGGCCTTCCTGGCCATCTCACACTTCTTTCTCCAAAAAGAAGTATGAATGACAACATACCCTCCACTTCATTTACATACGAGACTCAAGCTTAAATATTCCCCTCCGTGGTGATGGCGACGGGGGACAGAAGGGACAGCTGTGATGACGGGCAGACCCTGAAGGGAGAGAGGAACCAGTATCCCAGAAGATCAAGTGGAACCACTCTCACCTCAAACATTCTTCCTCCACCTGTCTGCCTTCAAAGTTCGGTGTTAATGACTTTCAGGAGACAAGTTAGCCCAAATGGGGTAAGAGTTGTGTTACCAGGAAGGATCTAATACGCCAGCTCCCAAGTTCAATGTGCAGTAGAATCACCTGGAGGGCTTGTGAAAATCCAGATTGCGGGCCCCCCCACCCCTAAGTTTCCAATTAAGGCGATCTGGCTTTGGGCCTGAGGATTTGCATTCCTAACAAATTCCCAGGTGATGCTGCTAGCCCAGTGACTGCACTTTTGAGAACCACTGGACAACTGTAAAAAAAAAAAAAATTAGTTAATTGTTAACAGTTCATAATCTAATAAAGCCCATAACACCCCTCAGTCAGCTGAGACAAGAATGGGTGAAATATTCATAGACTGACTGAGGTAGTGGCCAAGGTGAAAAGATGATGTCCCTTTGGGAGGAAGGAAGGGAGATATCAGGCGAGTAGCATAAGGGAACCAAAAATACCAGCAAAGGAGTGGTGTAGATTAAGACTGGACAAAAAAAAAAAAAAAAAAAAGCCATCTTTATTGTTTCGGCTAGTGTCCTCTAAGAGCCTCTGGGAATGCATGGTCTCTTACCGAAATATCAAATCATCCCAATCCATTTAGTTTAGCAGGGAGCAGACATGATTCGCAAGCCAAAATGACAAGCTAGGATAGATTTCAAACCGAGGGTTTTACAGAGACATAGCAACCAAAGATATATTGGTCTGTGTTCCAATTGCGCCATCTAGTGGAACTTGTTTTACATCAAACAGCGTAAAATGGTACCAGTTTACTTTTTGAAAGGAAGAGGGCCTCATCAGGTGCTAATTGCGATACAATCCAGAAGGGCAAGTAAACAAAAACAGTAAATTGTAGCTATGTGAAAGACATTTTTGCAATCATGCATAATGTGTCCTATGAAAACAGAGCAAAGCTATTAGCTGAGAAATTTGCATACACAGAGAAATATGTACAAATAGCTTTTCCAGAATACACTGGTAAGAAGAGGTAGCAAAAAGGGGGAAATCATATCAAAACACTAGGCTTATATTTTTCTTTATATGCTAATTCCTAAAACCTCCTCATAATAACTAATAATTATGAAAATAAGGAAAAAGCTCAAGTTCTATATAACTTGTAAAATTCATATAATGATTATATATGTATATGTATATATAATTCATGTAATGATGTATGTAACCACATACCTTATTAAACAGTTGAATAAGCTGAATTCTTTATTCTCTACTATGGACCCTATGAAGAGACAGAGTAGGAAGGAAAAAAGATGCTAAATCACTACTGCTAGCCCTGAGAAGAGAAAGAAAGGAAAAAAAATTAAAATTTAAAAATTCAAGATGTTAAAAGTCTGCTTCACTGGCCTACAACTCTGTTCTAGGTGAGCTGATAGTTTAAGGGTAAGTAACTACTCACTGAACATTCAGTTGAACATTAATTAACAAAATGCAATTTTATTTTTTCCAATTACTGGTCCAGATGTGATTGTTTGACTACTGCTTTCTAGCCTCTGAGTATCTTAAGCAGATGCCATCAATGTCTGATCATCTCCATGATTTGAAATATTCATAAAACTCGACCCAGCCTAAGCTAGTGACACTGGTGATGCACAGGGGTCTGACCTGACCCTTCTCCTCTGACTTCAATGTCACAAAGCCAACTTGGGATCTTTTTAGAAATGCAAATTCTCAGGCCCAAGTCGAGAGGACAAAGTTCCTCTCAACATTTGTCATGTGCAGTTAAATGCAGGGTCTCGTGTTCTGGGATAAAACAATAGCACACAGTTGCTTTGATACTACATGGCTTGGTCCCAAACTCTTCCTCGGGTATCTTTATAAATATTGTTAATAAAATTTTTCCTAGCCCATATTTCCTATCTCAAGTGAGATTTCAATATGTCCAAGATTTTTAAAATTACATTTAAGAAAGTATATATAACTCTATAGAGAACCCCTGAATATATTATATTTCAGTACCTTCAACTCAGGTTTTATTAAATTGTGTTTCTATTTCATATATCAAGAATCCCTGTTCTAATAAATCTTCATTGAATTTTATATGTACTCAGCGCTCTGCTTTGAGCAAAAGATAAGTATCTTAGGTTGGGTTCCCAAAAGGCAGACTCTGAGATGAAGATTCATAAGTAAGTGATTTATTAAGAAGATGCTCCCCAGAGAAATCAGTAAGGGAGAAGGGAAAGCAGAACAGCGAGAAGCCAGGCAAGGATGTGTTTCAGACTAAGTCCCATGGAGGGTACCCTCACCTTAATCCTGCAGGGAACTCTGACACTTACCCAAACAAAGCAAAGGAGCTGGGCTTTCATATTCCCAGGCACATTACTCATGAGATAAGGAGCCGGAGGTTGGCCTGGCAAAGAAGGTTTACAGGTGCTGGCCATTGGAACTAAAACCATGCCAAGGCTGCAGGACGGGTGAAAAGGTAAGTGAAAGATATACAAGAAGATCTGGGTGGAACACCAACAAAATCTCTAATTGGTATAAAACGTGTTTGCTTTTCATCGGCATATTACATTCTACATGAGTAACAGATAATAATAACAACAACAGATGGAGGCCAGTATTAGACCAAATATAGCCACGTACAAAGTTAAGTTCCAGCTGACATACATTATAGTAAACAAAAAGCAGTGGTTCCCCAAACTTCACTGCACATTGGAATTACCTGGGGATCTAAAACACACCCCCTGGGGGGGGTGTAACCTGGGCATGGGAATTTTTTTAAAGGCACCCCACCTCCAGGTGATTCTAATCTTCAGGAAAGTTTGGGGACCACGGCAAGAGAGAGACTATAACTGTTCCCAGTTGGGGAAGAGACATAAGGAAAATGGTGGGGCTTGGACTGGTTCTTAAAACATAGTTAAAATTGGGGAAACAAGAAATAAGAGGGAGCTGACATGACTGGGAAGTAATGTAGCCTAAGTTAAAAGGTAAAAATTTGGATGACTAATAAAGGAAAATAAGGAAACCAACTTAAAAAGTTCTTGCTGTGACTAGGAAAGACAAGATTTTATAGATAAAGTGAATCCCTGTTACAGTCAGCCCAGAAGTCAAGTAAAATATTTTGAACTTGACCCAGTGGGTAGGCACTGTAGATTTTTTAATAGAGGATTGCAATGATAAAAGTGGTGTTTAAAGAAAACTATTCTAGCAACAATACGAAAGACAGATTCAAATTGCAAGAGACTGGAGTCACTGAGGTCTGCTGAGAGGCCATTTCAGTAATCCTGGGATTTGATAGGGTCTTCACTAGGGCAATAGCTGTCAGAATTGAAAGGAACGGACAAATAAGGAAATGTATTTTAAAGAAAAGATAGGTCTTGGATCCTGGATATAGAAGCTAAAAAGAGGAAGGTATTAAAGATAAGTTTAAATTTAGTAGGCAATGGGAAGTATAAACTGATGTGTTTTTTCCACATGTATATTAACCCCATGACCCACTTTCAGATGGGCTGGGGTACATGAGGTGGATATGCTCTTTTTAAGGTGTCAAAGAAGTAAAAGAGAAAAAAGATACCAAATCCTTTGCTTTAAATAACTAATAATATAATAATAATAAAGATGATTGCACATATAATATCAAAGATTCTCAAGGAAAATCATTAAGAAAGTCTTTTTTTTTTTCCTCCCTCTATGCAAACTCTCCCTGGAAAGGAAAAAGAAACTAAGAAAATTAAGTAAGAAGAGGAGAATTTAGAGACTCTGAATAAGGACTTGGGACACTGCCCACCCTCATTTCTCTACCTCTTCCACATTCCTAAGTACTGTGGGTCAAAAAGGGTCAGAAAGATGTACAACCCTCCTTTATTCTTAGGGACCCAAGGATAGAGTGGAATGTATCCCCTTTATTATCCCACACAATGACATCAAAACTTGTGATTTCTCAGGCACACAGATCTTTTTTTTTTTTTAAATTTTTAGTGTTTATTTATCCTTGAGAGAGTGAGAGAGACAGAGAATGAGCAGGGAAGGAGGAGAGGGACACAGAATCTGAAACAGGCTCCAGGCTCTGAGCTGTCAGCACAGAGCCCTACGCGGGGCTCGAACCCACGAACCGAGAGATCATGACCTGAGCCGAAGTCGGACGCCCAACCGACTGAGCCACCCAGGCGCCCCTCAGGCACACAGATCTTGATAATGGTCCTATATCTCAATAGGCCTGGAAAGGGGTCCTCACGAAACTTTAGTTTTTTGATAACTGGTAGCCCAAAGGGGTGTTAGGTATGGTGATAAAAAATTACGGCAGCAGACAGTGACAATGGACCTTCAGTTCTCACACTTTAGTGGTACCCCCAAAGACATCTCAGCTAAAGTAAAACCAATGTTGATAAACAAAGATGATGTCAAGAGGATTCTACATCTCAGCCAATGATAGCTTGGGGCAGATCAAGACTGAGACAGAGACCTCGCGCACCAACAATGCATTCTCTGCAGGAAAGTTAAAAAGATTAGGATATAAAATATGAAAAAACATATATAAGTATATATATAAGAATATAACATAAATATTAAATATGCATGACTGGGAGATCACTGAATTTGATTGAGTTTAACAAGAAGTCATTAAAGTGAGTTTTCCTAGGAGTGATTGGGTTGCTTTGTTACCATGAGAAGGAACAATGCATGGGGTGAAAATATAATTACATTTTCGTTATAGGAAAATAAGAAATGGTACATTTTACACATCCGAATTTTCACTCTTTGAAAATCACACTGACTTCATAAGGTTTTGAGCTAATATGATAGGAAGAATGGCGGCACCAACACAGTGAGCCTTGCTTGGGGGCATGTCAACTTTAAGTAACAAGAAAGGCAGCAGAAACCGTAGGCAGGTTATGTGGAAACACAGAACTAGAGCCAGACTTGAAGATAAACACAAAGTTACAGATTCATTCAGCAGCGATTAGAATGGAGGTGATCATTGAAGCCAGGGCAAATGCACAAAGAAAAGCAAACACCCAAAAGCTCTGAACCTCTAAATTGCTCCTTTAGGACAGAAAAGTAAGCTTTGCATTTTAAATATTGGTGGATTTATTCATGTATATAAAAGGACATGACATAAAATGTAAAAACTTTCACCCCCTTTGTGTCTTTTTCACTATCTGATTGAACTGAATAAATCATAGGAATTTAGTAGGCTTATTTTTTTAACTATTTATTTTATATATTTATATTTAATGTTTTCAAAT
>NW_027532041.1:6095859-6138355 GCF_008692635.1 Crocuta crocuta | reverse complement strand
TGGAGGATGAAAGAGAGCTCTGAAATGAAAATGCGAATTGCTAAAATCAACATGACAAAGGTTGAGAGATAAGTTTGAGAACATTTCCCACAATAATCAGCAAAAACAAAACAAAACAAAATCCAATAAGTAGATAATAAGAGAGAAATGACAGGAGATGTAAAGGAGACCAGGAGATCCAACATCCAAATAAGAGGAGTCAAAAGAAGGAGAGAAATAGGAGAAGAGAGAAGAAAGAAAAGAGGAGAGGAGGGGAGGAGACGGGACAGGAGGGCCGGGGAGGGCACAGGTAGGGAGGGGAGGGGAGGGGAGAGGAAGAAAGGAGAGAAAGGAGGAGGGGAGAGGAGAAGATAGAGGAATAAAAATTGTCTAAGAAATAATAAAATCTCCCAGAGTAGTTCCTGCAGTGAATGATATTACATGTTCATTGTATGACAATCTGTTTATTGATTTTTATTTCACAGAAGCAACCCATTGACAAGTCACAAAAGATATCATTTTAATTCTATAATAGAGCATAAATCCTGTGAACCTTGACAATGTTTATATTGTAATTTAATACTGACAGTTTGAGATGTGGACACAGAGGAAGAGACCTAATGTAAGTATGGGAACCCAGTTGTCTTCACATTAAATAGCACAGAGGAAAGAGAAATTCTTTCAAGGTAACAGAATACAAAACAAAGTTCTGAGAATATTATTGCAAGTCCTAATAGTAACTAACAGAAACCCTAGAAATAAGATTATATCTGACTAAATATGAGAGGCAGAAAAGATGGGGGTGGGGTAAAACTGTGTGGCCAGGCAAAATTCCTGGGACAGGCAGCCTCCAGGATAGTCGCCAATGATCCCTGCCTCCTGTTATTGAAATCATCCATGAAACTCTATCCCCTTGAGTGTAAAGTGGACTTAGTGACTCACTTGAAACAAGAAGAATACATGAAAGTGATAAAATGTCACTTTGCTTCCTAGATTAGATTATGAAGAGAGTTTGGCTCTAGGGTACTCAAGCTATCTCTTCCTTGTTTGTTCTAAGAGAAGAAACCTATTATGTTGTGTTGCCCACATGACAGGGAACTGTGGGAGGCATCCAGCCTTTGAGGAACTGAATCCCACCAACAACCATGCAAGTAATCTTGGAAGCAGATCTCCTTTGGTCCAGAGTTCAGATGAGAATACAGCTCTAGCTGACACCTTGACTTCAACCTTATGAGAAACTCTGAGATGAAGAACATAGCTAAGTCATGCCTGGACTCCTGACCCACTGACTATAAAATTAATATCCTAAAAGTCTGAGAATGAGAAAAAAATGTGCAGAAATAGGAAAATTATTAATGCAAAGATAACAGCCAAAAAAAATCAAACCTAAAAAAAATAGATATTTTCAAGTAAAAATGAGAACAAATGGAGTCAAAGCAATCATCAATGAAGGGAAGAACATTTTCCTGAATAATAAAAAAGATCTGAGCCTGTAGTTTAAGAAAGGTCGGTATGCCATATACAGCATTGATAGATGGAGACTTACGCTTAGAAATCACCTGGAAAAATCATTTTGGGAATGAAGAGGGGAAAGCCTATAAATATTCAAGAAGAACACATGTAATCAAATTTTTAAAAAAATGAATAAAACTCCTTCTCCTCTAAGACACTGGCCACTAGTGCCTAAGCCATGTCTATATAGAGTTTTGAAGAAAACTGTGTTGTAAGGTTATTTTTGTACAAAAGCTCTTGAAAGGCACCCTGAGGGATAACAGGGCTTTGAAAATAAAGCCATTAACTCTTTGCTTAAAAAATATGTAGAAATAAATTTTACCTAGTTGAATAATCAATAAAAATATTTATTTGATAATAAGAAAAATGGGATACAAAAGGCCTGTGGGAAAACATTTATATCAGTTAAATACGTGGGATGAGATCTAAATAATAATATATTAATATATACCTGATACTAAAAGTAAATGTGTATAAATTCTTCATTGCTTATAGTGAGAGTTTAAAAAGTAATATCATTTTCATTGAATTTGAAGACATTGTATGCTAGAAGGTCTTTGTAAAAGTGAAAGAGAACCAATAGAATAATTTATCCATTAAATGTTACTGTGTAACAAACCACCCTAATGCTTACTGAGCTAAACAACCACCATCTATCTAGTTCATGATTCTGTGCGTAAGAAATTTGGATTGTGTTCAGTCAGCCATTAGCATCACTGTCAGGTAGCCTGGGAACTAACTAGTTTAGGATGATCTCTGCTAGGACAGCTCATGTTTGCTCCATGGTGTCACACATGGTCCAGCATGATAGCCTAGGCTTCTCACACGGCAACAAGGAGGAAGTTTCTAAGAAAGTAATGGGAAGCATGCAAGGCCTCCTGAGGTCCAAACCCAGAACATGATTACACTATGACTGCATGTTGTTGGTCAAAGCAAATTAATAAGGCCAGTCCAGACTTGAAGGGTAGAAAAATTGACTCTAACTGCTGATGGGAAATTCTGTAAAATTACATTGCAAAGGGCCATGGAGATGGAAGGGAAATAATTGTGGCCAACTCTGCAAACAATCTACCGCAGCTTGATGTCTGGACAGAATTATTCACATCCCTCTCATAGGCAAAATACACTCCTTTCCCGTGATACATCCCAAAGTCAAATTTAATCATTGCATTATGCTCACAGTTCAGAATTTTAAAATCTACATCTGGTCTAAATGCAGATCTTTTTGACCTAGAGACCTCCGACCTAAAATGACAAGTTATCTGTCCCTTGTACAACCAACCTACAATCGTGAAACATAACAGGATAACCACAACAGACACTCCCATTAAAAAAGAGAGAGAGAAAGATCAAAGACACATAACAGTCATAGTCCATTGAAATTCTGACATCCAGCCAAGCAACTGTTTCTAGGATCCCCTACTCAGAGGCAGGAAACATTCCTTGATTAAGCCTCAGTTCTGACCCTGGAAGTAACTTCCCCATGAATTGTTGTTTGTGACCCTTGGTCCCACCCTCTAGATGTCCTTTCTCTTTTAAATCCTGCCACATCACCTTGAATACAAGGCTGAGTGAAAACACTGTGGCCCATTGCTGCTCTATCACCATAGCTGACTGCCAGAAAATTCCCAGAGCCATATTACGAATGCATGAAGGAGTCCAATGGAGTCATCAAAATTCCCTCTAAATTGCCGGCCCACTGAATCTGAGTTAAATAAATGTTGTCTTAAGCTACTTAATTTTAAGGTGTTTTTTTACACCAAAACAATTCATCAAGTTTTTAAAAATAGTATACCTACTGCAGAAGATAAAGCAAAAAAAATCATAGTCCTTATAAAAACAGAAAATAAAGCCAAAAGGATCATAAAAATGAGATGACAGTATCAGCATATTATTCATACAAAAAAAAAGAATTAATCCTTCAGGTAAAAGGTAAATATTCTTGTAAGTTCAAAACAAATTTCAGCTACATGTGGCTGACCAGAAACATGTAAAATGACATGACAGAGAATCTTCCAAAATAAAATGGTGAAAAAATTCGGCAAGTAGAAGATAAACAGGTGGTTACATTATTATTGTGTAATTAAAGACCCAAAGCTTCAGTGGTCTCCTTATATATTTTAGAAAAGATAAATCAGTAAGAAATATATCTGTTGTGAATTATTATTGCTAAATATCATCAAAATATATAAATATTATTATAAACACAAAAAACAAAAGAATAGATATTTAAAAATTACTGAACCTGAATCCTATCAATAAGATTGAATGATTTAGACAGACGAATGAATCAAGAAGATGTGGTTTATCTATACAATGGAATACTATATGGCAATGAGAAAGAATGAAATCTGGCCATGTGTAGCAACATGGATGGACCTTGAGGGGGTTATGCTGAGTGAAATAAGTCAGGCAGAGGAGGACAAATACCATATGTTTGCACGTATAGGAGGATTAGGAGGAACTTGACGGAGGACCACGGGGGAGAAGAAGGGGGGAAATGGTGGGGGAGGGGGAGAGAGGCAAACCATGAGAGACTCTTGAATGCTGAGAACAAACTGAGGACTGATGGGTGTGGGGGAGGAGGGGGGAGATGGGCACGGAGGAGGGCACTTGTGGGGATGAGCACTGGGTGTTATATGGAAACCAATTTGACAATAAACTATGTGTAAAAAAAAAAAGATTGGATGATTTAGGATACAATATCCTATGTAAAGAAAACAAATATGCACTATTTTTAAGCATCCTTAAAACATGTCTAAAATTTGATCATAAAGAAGATGATAAAAATACTTCAAAAAATCCCCAAAATAAAACATTTCAACGGCTCATTTTCTGACCCCATGGCTAGGGCCCTTAATCAGAAGTCTGCATATGTGCTTGAAAATTCATGTACTTCCTGACACTGTATTTTGTGTTTATGAGTGTTTTTCTTTATCAGTATTGAGTGCATAATATTCATCAATTTTCCAAATGGCTCCAATCTCTCATAAAAATGTAATTGGGAACCGATAAATACAATTTTAAGTGAAACATTAAAATCCCAGTCACACAAAACTGGCTTATTTTTTGAAAAAAAATTTTTGGGAGAGAAAGCAAGGGAGCAGGGAAGGAACAGAGGTAGAGGGAGGGAGAGAAGCCCAAGCAGGCTCCATGCCCAGCACGGAGTTCAACATAGGGCTCCACACAGGGCTCAATCTTACCACTGTAAGATTATGACCTGAGTCAAAATCAAGAGTCAGATGTTTAACTGGCTGAGTCACCCAGGTGCCTCTAAAAAGAATATTTTAAACATCAGTGTTAAATTAAATGTAATACAGACACTATTCAGACACTGTTCAAACTATTGTTCTAACTTAGTGAACAGGTGTGTGTAACTGGACTTGCTTTGGGTTTGCCAGTGGACATGAAGTTTCATATCTATTAACCAACAACTCATTAAAAAAGGATTTTTGTCATTACATTGATTCTAGCATGCATGTTGCAGTATATAAGTTGGTTTATCCTTCCTTATGTATAATTTTCATCAATTAGAACTTTTTCCTTGCAAGTAAGAGAAAACGTAAATCAAACTGGCTTAAGCAAAGAAGACTTGAATAATAATGAAACTGACATTTCTAGGAATAGGCTCGTCTTGATGCAGAAGCGCAAACTGTGACCGGGGCCTGGCATATTTCCAGCTGTATTTCCTACTCCATTGGCAAATGGGCTCCTCCCTTATACAAGCAAGAGCGCTTGAGCAACTCCAAAAACATACACAATCTCAGATTCCATTTGGATGGCAAATTGCATCTCCCTGTATCCAAAAGTCTCTAGAAAGTGTCAAGACATCTCATTGGCTCTGATGGCATCACCTAGACGTCCCCGAACTAATCACTGGATACAGGGGAAAGTGGAATTTGACCACAAACGACTCATCTATCATCCCTGGCCCTTCACCGAATCTCATTTACTGATAATAAATGATGTGGACTCCAAGTTTAAAAACAGGAATATTATCTAAAATAGCTGAGTAAGTGACAGAAAAGAATAAATGACACTAGTAACATCACATGTGCATTTTATTGAGTATAAGAATTTCATATTTACGTATATAATGTCCATTCTTTTAGTTCTGCTGTTTCTTAATGAAATGATCACGTGCCTTTCCTTTTTGTCATGCCTATTTTCAAAATCAGTCGCAGGTGGTTAAGATTCATGGAATAAAACTATATTTGAAAATCATTAATGATCAGGGAAATGCAAATCAAAAAACACAATATCACCTCACACCTGTCACAATGGCTATTCTGAAAAAAAAAAACAAAAAAACAAAAAAACAAGAAATAACAAGTGTTGGAGAAGAAAGGAACCCAGTGAAAAGATAAATTGGTGCAACCAGTATTACAAATACAGTATAGACGCTCCTCAAAAAGCTAAAAATTGAAGTACCACATGATCCAGCAATTTCCTTCTGGATATTTACCTGAAGAAAACAAAAACATGAACTTGAAAAGATAAACACATATTCACTGAAGCATTATTTACAACAGGTTAGACACAAAAACAACCTCAGTGTTCACCAAATATGAATGGATAAAGAATGTGTGTGTGTCTGTGCATGTGTGTGTGATACTATTCAGCCATAAAAAAGAATGAAATCTTGCCATTTGTGACAACATGGATGGGTCTTAGAGGCATTATGGAATGTGAAGTAAGTCAGACAGAGAAAGATAAATATCAAATTTATGTCACTTATATATAAAATCTTAAGAGAAAAACACACACAAGCTCATAGGGAACAGACTGATGGTTGCCTTGAGGCAGGGGGCAGGGGTGGGTGAAATGGATGCAGGTCATCAAAAGGTACAAACTTCCAGTTATAAAATAAGTAAGTCACAGGGATGTGGTGTACAGTATGGTGACCACAGTTAATGCTGTACTGCATATTCAAAAGTCACTAAGAGAGTACATCTGCAAAGTTCTCGTCACAAGAAAAACATTTAACTATATGTGGTGACAAATGTTAGCTAACTGTGATAATCATTTCACCATATATATAAATATTGAAGCATTACATTCTATACCTGAAACGAATATAATTTTATATGTCAATTATATCCCAATAAAAGTATGTTTTAGATAAAAATTTGAGCATACATATACTGTCTGGCTCAGCAGTCCCAGTACTATGAGTTTACCTGAGAGAGAAAACTAATACTGCATAACGATGCACATTGTTATAGTGGCAAAAACCTGCAAACAACACAAATATCCACCAGCCATGGAATAAACAGATTGTGGTATAATCATTACATAGCTTCTGAATTTATAAAAGAATCTATTGTGTATCATGAATAAATCCTGAAAACACTCTTGGATGAAGAAAGAAAAAAACCCTATGTTTGCATTATTTTATAGTTCATATGTTGAAAATAAAATTCAAACAAATGCCCAAATTTTAGGTATTTAACTACATCTTGAACTCTTTTCAATGTTTATCACTGTCTCACACATTTCCATAACATCAAATCAGACTAATTCATTGTTCATATTCCTGGGAGATACTGGGATCTAAAAATAATTGAATACTTACAAAGATATTCTCTTATTTATAACTAAAATCACAATGTATAGAAATTCAGTAGAGATAATTATCGGGAGATAAAGGATTCTTTCACAAAGAAGTTCAATGAAGTGGAAATGTCATATAAAAGAAAGGCACATATGAAAGTTCAAAAAAAAAAAAAAAAAACTAGCACACTGAAAGAAGACAAGGGACCAAAAACTGTTCAAAGAACGTCTAAGAGTTTAACCTCCCTGACCTCAGATAGCAGAGAAGAAAATAAAACTTATTTAACATTTCTTGGGCTTCAGAATGTATTGTACATTGAAGGAACACAAGATAAATTATTTAGACTATTTCAACTGAGATTGGCAAAATCCCAACCGGTCGTAAACAGGGTTTAAAAAGCTTGATACTGCATAAATAATTTATAGTTTCTAAGCCAGAAAAGTTTTAAATTTGAAACTCTGTATTGAATAGAAGACTCTGTATCAACCACAGGGCACTCATCTCCCTTCAGGAGTTGAGTGAGATACTTTATAAAAAGGTCACCGTCATAAATAAGAGCACAATATATCATCTCTTATTTCCTATTTTCAGAAATGTAAACCAAACACAGGATATTTAAGAGATATGTCACAGCAATTTTTAGGTAAATTAGAATAACAAAAATGCTACCTATACATTCTTAGATTTATTTTGCAAACCACATACCAAATTACCCTGTCTTTTTCTTTGTACAGAAGGATCAGGTTAATTTTGTATTTACCCAAGTTCCACATCATAAAGTAGTCCCATGATACAATGTGCTTTTAAGGTGAGGCTAGAATTATAAATTCCTCAGGGAGAAATCTGACTACACAATATTTCTAGATTTTTAGAAGAATTTTTTATCTTTCACATTTTCTTGCCCACAACAAATATGACATAATTTTTTTAATAACTTGCTTTTATCAATCACACCCAAAACATTCAACTAGGCTAATATAGAAATATCTTTCTTCTCGCATTCATTCATTCATGTTTCACCAGTTTACATAAGAATTCATTCAGATTACATGATGGAAATAACAAATGTAACCAACAAACAGGTTTGAGAACAAGCACATTTTATCTTAAGGAAAATAAAACACATCAGAACACCTGGTGAGAGCTGACCTGCATTGGCATAACTATGGCATTTCATAAGCATCAATCATAATGTTTTACAAGGGAAACAGCACTGGTTAATCTGGTGAGTCTATTAAGCAGAGGTCAGAAAAGAACACTTGCACAGTATAATAAAGAAAACAGCTACTATCTGTGGAGTGTTCACTACTGGCACTATTCCAAGTGCTTTACTGACCATTTGTCTGATTTAAATAAATCAGCAGGCAGTGAGACACGCATCCCCTGTGATAATGTCTCTAACACAGGTAACTGATTTTTTTTTTCCCAACAGTGATCAAGGTAGAATTTCTAGAGTTCCTTTGCATTTAAAACCTTTAGTTCAGCCCCCAGAATCCTGACCAGTCTTCCAGTGCTTTCCCACCTAACCCTGCTACTCTAGCAAGAAGGTTTAGCCCACATCCTCATGACTACCGTGTCCTACAACAAAGTGGTTAAGAGAGCTTTGATTTTTCTCACACTACTGGGCTTGTCTCCTACTGTATACTTACAGGCAATGGGGCCATGGCTAAGTTGCCCTGCTTTTTTGAATCAGTTTCTTTATTTTTTAAAAAATGGGAATAATACAGTAATAAAAATAATACAATACTTACCTCATTAAGTGAGATATTGCCTGTAAGGTAGCAGCCCAATACCTGGCACATACTAAGTGCTGAATAAATGTCACTTATTATTGCTATTTTTAATAGTATTAATTATAAAGGAGTCTGAAAACCAAGGAGCACTTTCTTCTAATATTTTCTACCACTTAAAATAGGACAACTTTGAATAACTACCTAGTGCTTTTTACCTTTATGTAATAAAAATATCACCAAACCCTAAGACTAATTTACAGCACTCTTGGTTAAACTAAAAAAAGACTAAAATAAGAAATACACATTTAGGATTTTGGAGTCTCACATAAAGTTCCCAATATTTTGCTTAGTATCAAGTAAACAATAGTCCAAAACAGTCAACAGTGATAAAGTATTTCTATGTGCTTAGCACTGTGCTAAGTGCTTAATATGGACTATCATATTCAATCTCCACAAAACAATGAAGAAATCATTACTATTATTATCCTTTTTCATTTTCATGTGAAGAAAATGAAGCTTAGAACTCTTAGTAACTTGCCAAGAAACACATACTTGGTAAATAGGACTCAGTCTAATGCCAGAGCCAAAATTTTAAAGCTCTGTGCTAAGCTTCCAGAATTCTCACTGATAAAGATAAAAAATGTGAGGGTTCTTGATCATGGAGATCAGAGACCTTCCAGAAGAAGGTTGAAGTTTGTAAGTTCTACTGATATTGTTCCTCCTAGCCCTACTCCAAGTGCTCTTAACATAGGGGTTGGAGAGATGCTGTAATGTATTGGGAAGACAAAAGATCGCTGGGTATTTGGAAGTCATGTAATTCTGGGATATTGCACAATCTTTGTGAAAGCTTTTCTCTCTGAAAGGGATCTGTTTTAGGATAATGTCTGACTCTGGTGGTTTGAGGAAGGTTGAGAACTGTAAAAATTTCCTAATGTTCTGCTAGCAAATATTCTGTACTGTAGGGCCCATAGTTATGGTAATGGAGAGAGGGATAGGAAATGGGCCCTCATTAGCTAACAATGATGAAGTCTTTAATTACAACAATTTTAATTATAATAATTATTGTGGTTTTATTACTACTATTGTTCCCACTACCACTATAGGGTCTTTATTCAGGCCATCTCTTCCCTACTCTCAATTCTTGACATTTCCTATCACTTAAATAAATCTATTGACCTATCTCTACTTACATAGAGATTATAAATTCTTTGAGAATTGCACTATTTATTCTATATCTCATCACCCTCAGTATCTTCCTTGTATCTTCCTTCCTTCCAGTGTATTTCAGCCAAAATACACTGATTTGCTACTTGAAGAATACATAACCCCAGCACAGCAGCAGTGAAAATCAACTGGCCTTAGGATCTTTCTTATTCATTTTCGAGACCTACATACCAAAGAGAAGGAACAGATTTTGATGTGATGGAACAGTTAAAGAAGGGGGACAAGCTTGTTCATTGAAAGGATTTGGGATTTCACTCTTAAGATCCTGAGAGAAGAAATTTCAGTCACCCCATTCTTAAAACAATCAATCCCAAAATGAATAACCAGAAGAAAGTACACCTTGACCGTTCTCTAATTTACTCATGCAGGAGACCCTTCAACACAGGGTGATTCAGGAATCACATGGCCTGCAGATGAGGTAGGAATGACAGCACTCGTATCACTAAAGAGCCCCTATGTGAAAAACACAACATCAGAGAAACCAAGGCTCAAAGACTGGCTTATTTTCTCTCAAAACAAACCTGCTTAACATCAGAGCTTAGATGAGAATGTGGGTTTCATTTCTTGCATTGTCTTGCATCAATTGCACTGATAATACAAATGATTATCAAAAAAGGTTTTATTTTCATTTTATAATAGTTGACTCATTATGACACTAAAAAAATCTAGGGTATCATTAGAGCCAATTTAGGATTATTTAAAATAGAATCAAGCTAATAAGGCTCTGTGACATGTTCTCTAGTCCCTTTCCTGTTATCTTGAAATTTTAATGAAAGATGCAATTTTAATAATTACCTTTTCAAAATATATGTGTTATTGTTGTATTTTTACCTTAAACTTTAAAGCAAAAGACTGATGGGATATTTTCATTTTCATATAACAGCAAATAAGGTTTTTTCCACTTTTTTAAATTTCAAAATACAGTTATTTAAAAATAATTTTCTAAATGATGAAATATGCTGGAAAAAAGAAAATAATAATTATAGCATGGAAAACGCAGCCACCAAGACATGGAAATCACCAAGAGGATGAATGAATAAGAGTAACCAATTTTCACATATAGTAAAAGATACGAAGTCTTAAGGTTGAAGTTTAAGACAGCCATTTTGGTAGTAAACCCTTAAAACAAAACTATTAATTATGAAAAATTAAATTTTTCATTAAAAAATTTGCACATAGGGGTACCTGGGTGGCTCAGTCGGCTAATTGTCTGACTCTTGGGTTAGGCCGAGGTCATAAACTCGGAGTTCATGAGATTGGAGCCCCCAGTCAGGCTCTGTGCCGTTAGATCGAAAGGATGTAGGACTGTGCTGTTACCACAGAGCCTCTGGATTCCCTCTCCCTTTCTCTCTGCCCTTGTGCCACGTGTGCTCTCTCTTCTTTCAAAATAAAATAAACTTTAAAAAAATATATGCACTTGAACAATCCTGAGAGATTTCTGAGAGGTATTTAGTGAAGACTCACCAAGCTTGTCTTTGAGTCCATCACAGTAACACCCTTCCCCCCCCTGCAGCCCAACAGCCAATCCTCCAGCAAGGCCTGCCTGCTCCATCCACACCAGCATCCATCTCAACTTCTTCCCATCTCCACTGTCAACTCCCTATTCCAAATCGCTAGCATCTCTTATCTCTGGACTAACAGCATTGCCTCTTTTTAAGTCTACTTTAGCTTTTTTCTCCTTGGTTGTGGGTACTTATATTTTCTTTTTTATATGTTCTGTTTTCAAAATTTTACATAATGACTATATGTTATATAATACCACAAAACCATGAATAAATGATATCTTTAAAATGCATATTATATATTATAAAATATATTTTATACTTCTATATTTGTTATATAAATATAATACATATTAAAAAACAGATTTAGCACTGAGCGAAATGCTTTTACGCCACCCTCATTTATCCACAACTGTCCTTATCAAGGTAATAATGGCCTCCATATTACCAAACCCAGTGGTCAGTTCTCAGGCTTCATCTTATTCGATCTATTGGCAGCATTTAGCACTCTGACTTCCTTGAAAAGTTTTCTTCTTTTGATTTCCAGCACACCTAGTGCCCCTTACTTTCCTGGCTGCCTCTTCTCAGATTTCTTTACTGTCGACTCCTCTTCTGCCTAACCTTAATGGTACCCCAGGACTCAATCCTTGAACTGTCTCTTTACTCCTTTTGTGACCCAGTCTCATAGCTTTAACACCAGAAACCTCCTAACTGTGTATCTCCTGCCCAGATCTGTCTTCTGAAAATCCCGTTCATACGGCCAACTTTCTACATACCTTCTGCACTTAGATGTCTTGGGCATCCCAATCGCCTTTATCTTGGGAATTTGCCTGGCTTATTATCAGTGTTGTGCCCCTTTTTTTCAGGACCTCATGTCATTTTCCTGGTTTAAATCTTTGTTTCGGTGAAAATTCCCCAGTAAACTTCTAAGAAAGGATGCATCAGAGGGAAATGACCTGAGGCCTTGCCTTCAAAAATTTCTTTATTCTACCTTCACCCTTGATTGGTAGACTGGCTGAAAACAGAATTTCAAGAAATGTCCTGCCTCTAATACTTTTTGTTTTATCTTCCCAAAATTTCTCAATACTTCTAATACTTACAATTATTTTTTTTAAAAATTATAGTTCCATTTTTTTTCCCCCAAGGGCTCTTTTTAGTCTCCAAAGGTACTTTTGTTTCTAGCATCCTTATCTTATTGAGGAAATACAATATCTTCTATGGTACTTATTACTAATGTCAAATAACATCTGATTCTCTTCAACATCTGATTCAACCTCTGTCTGTTGCAGACACAGGTAGGACTGTACTTTCCTGGGGCTCCTGGATGGCTCAGTCAGTTAAGCCTCTACTTCGGTTTAAGTCATGATCTCACGCCTCGTTGAGTTCAAGCCCCATGTCAGGCTCTGTGCTGGCAGTTCAGAGCCGGAAGCCTGCTTCAGATTCTCTGTCTCCCTCTCTCTCCCTCTCTCCCGCTCGCTCTCTGTCTCTCTCTCTCAAAAGTAAATAAACATTAAAAAAAAAAAAGGATTGTACTTTCCTGTCCCTTGAAGTTAGCATCGTCATATGTCTTGCTTTGGCCAAATAATTTGAGATTAAGTGACTCTTGTCATTTCTAGATGGAAATATTTAACTGCAGTGCTGAAATCTTTAGCCTCTCTTCCTTATAATAGTGATGGTAGAAGCATGTATTGATATGAAGATCAAAGCAGCTTGGAATACATAGAAAACAGCAGCCCAGAAGAAAAGTGAAGACCTGTAGCAGACGTTAAATGAACAAGTGAAAAAATTAGTTGTATTTAGGCACCTAGATTTGGGAGCTGTTTGTTATCACAGTCTGTAGTATGCTATCCTAATTGATTCAACCATTGGCAACACAGTGGGGTACTACCATAACAAAAGTATCAAATATGTAACATAGGTTTAGTGGATAGATAGCAGGTACTGAAAAAACTGATATCAGAGGCAGGAAAGATAATGATTCATGCTATGGAATTACAAAATAGTTGCTACCATTATGAACCAAGAGTCAGATTATGTTATTGATCTCATAGTTACAAAGGTACAGGTAGGAAAAATAGAACTGAATTCTGTGATGGGTTTCTGTGGGTAGTGGGTGTTCGACAAAATATTATAAGAAATAAATATCAGCAAAGAATTGCCCAGCCTTCAAGTAGGAATGAAAAGAATGGAGGAGAAAATGAGTCCAGAAATTTGAAAACATGTTAAGAGGTAACTAATTTTCAAACACAAGCAGTAAAATATAAAACTGAGAAAGTCCTAAATTAGGAAAGCTCATAAAAACTCAGTCTTAAGCAAGAATTAAAGTTATGATATAGTTGCCATAACCATTATCAAAGCCTCTGGGTGGTTTAAATGTTCTTAGATTATCCAGGAAATTGTTCAGATTAGATAAAAAGTATAAGGAAATACTAATCACTGTCTCTTACTAAAGTCTAATAGACACAAACTCTTAAACTGCCAAATTTCCTCAGAATGCTCCAATCCCCTGTCTGGGAAGTAGAATCCTGTCTCGGAGTAATCTCACTGAGTGGAGGAAGGGAGAGAGCTGAAAGCTTTCAATTCAGTATAAATATTTTCACTTAATCTCATTATTCTTCAGGATGACACCAGAAGCTCCAGAGAATAAATCTCTATTCTCCTGCTCAGTACATATAATGTAGCTACTGTTGTCTCCCTTATCATGTTTGTTTGTTTTTTTTCCCCTGTCTGAGTTCATTCCTGTGTGTCCCTTCTCTGTCATTTTCATGGAGTTACAGGAGAGAACAAAGGTAAACTTAAGCGTCTACTATACCATATTTAACTAGAAGTGTACCTCACTTACACTAGTAATTGTACCCTTACCTCATCTCCCTACTTCCTCTCCAGTGCCCTACAAACTATTCTCAACAACAGAGCCAGTATGATCCTTAAAACATAATCCATATTGTTTTCTTATATTAAACCCTCTTGGATTTCCATTGACTTGCAATAAAATCCCACCCCCTCAACTGTGATCTGTAGTCTGCACATGATCGAGCCTTCTGGATATTTATGATTGCATCTCACAGTGTCACCTTGCTCTCTATGGGTAAGCCAATCTAGATTTGTGTGTGTTCCTTGAATATGCCAAAATCATCTCCACCTTCCGGCTGTTCCTCTTGCTGTTTCTTCTAGGAATCCTCTGTCCCCTAAGTTTGTACTGGGCCAGTTATTTTTCATTCAGTTCTCAGCTCAAATATGACCTCTTCAGAGATGTTCCTAATCACACAGAGTACTGACTCTACAACAGCCTGATTCCGCCCCACTCTCAGTCTGTGTATATCACATCACCTAGTTTTATTTTTTACAGTACTTATAATTCTCTTAATTATGCCATTAATATATGTTAATATTCATTATATATGACCCTTCCAAAACAATGTGAATTTAAGATATCTTGTTTGTCACATTTAACAATATTTACCTAGTATGGAATATTACCTGGCAAGATTAGGCACCCAACCTAATACCTTTAAATTAATAAATACATGACTAGCAGATCATTTCTATATCATGTTCTAAATTAGAATTATTTATGCACTTCATTTACCATTTAACTCTGTTAAATTGAACTTTAAAAAAAAAGTGAGTGAGAGTATGTCTCCTTTTTAGCTGTGGCAAAAATATAACCTGAAGAAGAGTCTTGCTGAGAACAGCAAGAAATTGGGATAAAATACTATGACTATGACTACAACTACTGCTAGTAATGATCAGAGAGCCATAGAGACAATAAGTGAAGGAGCAAAATCACAACAACAACAAAAAACCCACAGATGAGTAAGCCAATGTTCTATGAGTTCATTTTTCCTGGAAGTGTTTGTCAATTGCAGATTAGCAGTTACAAGATTAGAGACTGGAATTCCTAGCAAAGCAAAAGCCATAATAAGAGGTAGAGAGGCCAGTGGAGCTTTTGACAATATTATTGCAAAGAGAAAGAAGGGTAGAATGCCAGAAATAGTAAATATAAAGAAAAATCTAAGTGAATATTGATCATACTGAGCAATAATAATGACTTGTGAAGATTAGGTATATATAGAATTTAAATGACTTTAAAAAATAACATAAATGGCAAGAATGGGGGGAGTAAATGTGGTTTAAATATTCTAAGCACAGTATATCTATCTAGGAAGTGGAAAAATACAAATATATATTTGACTGTACTCAGCCAGTGAATGCATCTTTTTTGGAAAAGAGTTATTTTTTATGAATATAATTTATTGTTGAATTGGCTTACATACAACACCCAGTGCTCATCCAAACAAGAGGCCTCCTCAGTGCCCATCATCCATTTTCCCTGTCTCCCACCTCCCCATCCACCCTCAATTTGTTTTCTATACTTAATAATCTCTTGTGGTTTGCCTCCCTTCCTCTTTTTTTTTTTTTTTTTTTTTTTAATTCTCAAGTTAGTTAACATACAGTGTAGTCTCGGCTTCAGGTATAGAACCCAGTGATTCATCACTTACATGTAACACCCAGTGTTCATCTCAAGAAGTGCCCTCCTTAATCTCCATCATCCATTTAACCTACCCTCCCACTCCCCCACCTCCATCAACCCTCAGTTTGTTCTCTGTATTTAAGAGTCTCTTATTGTTTGCCTCCCTCTCTGTTTTTATCTTATTTTTCCTTCCCTTCCCCTTTGTTCATTTGTTAGGTTTCTCAAATTCTACATATGAGTGAAATCATATATCTGCCTTTCTCTGCCTGACTTATTTCATTTAGCCTAATACCCTCTAATTCTATCTACTTTGTTGCAAGTGGCAAGGTTTCATTCTTTTTCATTGCCAAGTAGTATTCCATTATATATATATACCACCTCTTCTTAATCCATTCATCAGTTGATAAACATTTGGACTCTTTCCATAATTTGGCTATTGTTGATAGTGCTGCTATAAACATTCGAGAGCATGTGCCCCTTTGAATCAGCATTTTTGTATCCTTTGGAAAAATTCCTAGTAGTGAAATTATTGGGTTGTAGGGTAGTTCTACTTTTAATTTTTATTTAAGGAACCTCCACACTGTTTTCCAGAGTAGCTGCACCAATTTGTATTCCCACCAACAGTGCAATAGGGTTCCCTTTTCTCCACATTCTCACCAACATCTGTTATTTTCTGAGTTGTTTTAGCCATTCTGACAGGTGTGAGGTGATATTAAGTTGTAGTTATGATTTGTATTTGCCTGATGATGAGCAGTGCTGAGCATCTTTTCACGAGTCTGTTTGCCATTTGGATGTCTTCTATGGAAAAGTGTCTAATGAATGCATTTTTTTAAACACTAAGGCAAAGAGAGCAGAAAAAAGAGTATATAACTAAAAGGATGATTGGAAAAAAAAGGAATTTTTTTTTAAATTTTATTAAACTAAAAGAAGGTGAAAGTACAAAAAAGAAAGATAACAACAAGTGGGAAATTAGGAAAGAAGACTGTAGATATAAACTTAAATAAATCAGTAATTAGTAATTGGATTAATTAGTCCAATTAAGAAATTAATACTATCAGATTGTATTAAAAAAACCTACTGCTGATTACAAGAGTCAGACTTTAAATACACAGGTAGAAAAAAAAAGATGGAAAACATGCAAACAAGAGCCAAGAGATGTTATTGTAGCTATTGTAACATAACAAAGTATTCTTAAAGACAAGAAATATTTCTAAAGATAGAGACCACTAATGCAGAGAACAAACTGAGGGCAGATGGAGTGAAAATAGTTGGGAGAAAGGGAGGGAGGCAAACCATGAGACACTCTTGAATACTGAAAACAAACTGAGGGCTGATGGTGGTGGGGAGAGGGGAAGGAGGTGTTATAGGCATGGAGGAGGGCACTTGTGGGGATGAGCACTGGGTGTTATATGGAAACCAACTTGACAATAAACTATTAAAAAAAAAAAGATAGAGACCACTATTTTATAATGATTAATCAATTCACCAGGGACATATAGCAATTCTTAATTCATATTTACTCAATAATGTAGCTACAAATATATTTTAAAAATGTGCAAGAGTGGGAGACGTTAACATATTTCTCTCAATAACTGATAAAAGAAATAGACTAAAAAACTCAGCAAAATCTGACAGACTATATACATGTTTATACACACACATAAATTTATAAATATATGTGTGTGTATGTGTGTGTGTGTGTATGATATACATAAATACATGCAACCCTGCCCCAAGAATGTCAGGATATATATTATTTTCAAGAACAGTACTACATCAATGTAAAATTTATCAAAATTAAGCACATGTTGATCCATGAAGCAAATCTCAACAAATGTAAAGATTTGTATCTTTCAAAGTATCTTCGATGACTACAAAAAAATTAAGCAGAATTCAACAACAAAACTAGAAAATCTCCACATTCTTAAAAATTATGGAAGGAGCACCTGGGTGGCTCCAGGTGGTTAAGAGTCCAACTTCTACTCAGGTCATGAGTCAAACCCCACATTGGGCTCTGTGCTGGCAGTTCAGAGTCTGGAGCCTGCTTAGGATTCTGTGTCCCCCTCTGTCTCTGCACCTCCCACACTTGCTCTCTCTCTTTGTCTCTCTCCCCCAAAAATAAATAAAACATTTAAAAAATTTTTAATTAAGGAATAGACTTCTGTAGCCCATGAATCAAAGACATCTAGCAAGACTAATAAGGAAAAATATGTATATTGAGAAAATCAAAGGAAACAATAGAAATTGTTTCTACACCACAGATCATACAGACATCAAAAAGAATAACGAGAGGATTTTATGAAAAATGTTATATCAACAAAATTGAAAATTTAGATGTAGACAAATTTCTACAAAAGCTTAGCTCAGCAAAAAGAAAGGAAAAGTCTGAATCTTCCTGTGTTTTTCAATATATTAAGCCTGTAATTTAAAACCTTCACACAAAGAAAACTCTATGCTTATATAACATCACTAGAGCTAAACATTCAAGGAAGAATCCTCAGTCTCAACCTTGCACAAACTCTTCTAGCAGTAAGAAACAGAGAAAACATTTCTCAATTCATTTTATGAGTTCACTATAAAGCAAAATCTAATTGGGCATGACAAGTTATGAAAATCATAAGGTAACTTCTATTGACCATGGATGCAAAAAACCCCAAGCAAAATATCAGCAAACCTAACCCAGAAATATATAAAAAGGATAACACATGAGGGAGGCGAGAGGCTTGAAACTGCTCGGAGGGACTCGGCCTGCGGGTTTGTATTTAGGGCGATATCGACAGGGCACACAGACTAACATCTTGAAATGAGGCCTGGCTTAGGATATAGAGCACGGCCTACCTTGGCTACTCTCATGGAACAGGGAGATCGGACTCAAAAGAGGCTACCTCAAAAAACAAGCCAAAGTACACATGGTGGAGAGTCCCCAATACCAATACAAGTAGAGAAATAAAATAACCAAAATCTCAACAAGAGAGACCAAGAGACACTATTCGAAGAACACTTCCTGAAAGGACAGGCCCTGGACACTCAAAGAGTCTTTAATACAGCAGTACTCATATGTGCAGAGTCCATAACAAGCTCTTAAAACTAACAAGAGATAGAAAGCTAACCAAAATGATGAAACAGAACTTTCCTCCAAAGAAATTCCAGGAAAAAATTACAGCTAAAGAATTGCTCAAAACAGATATAAGCAACATAACTGAACAAGAATTTAGAACAATAGTCATAAAATTAGCCAGTGGGCTTGAATAAGGCATGGAAGACATCAGAGAAACTACTGTTACAAAGACTATGGAACTTAAAAGTAGTTGTGATGAATTAAAAAATGCTAAAAATGAGATGCATAATAAAATGGAGGTGTCCAATGCATGGATTGAAGAGGCAGAGAGGAGAATAGCTGAATTAGAAGACACAATTATAGAAAAAGAGGAAGCTGAGAAAAAGAGAGATAAATTGATACAGGAACACAAAAGAAGAGTTCGAGAGCTCAGTGACNAAACAGATATAAGCAACATAACTGAACAAGAATTTAGAACAATAGTCATAAAATTAGCCAGTGGGCTTGAATAAGGCATGGAAGACATCAGAGAAACTACTGTTACAAAGACTATGGAACTTAAAAGTAGTTGTGATGAATTAAAAAATGCTAANAAATGGGCTAAATGCCCCAATCAAAAGACATAGCAGAATGGATAAAAAAAACAAAATCCATCTATTTGCTGTCTACAAGAAACTCATTTTAGACCTGAAAACACCTTCAGATTGAAAGTAAGGGGATAGAGAAATATCCATCATGCTACTGGAACTCAAAAGATCACATACTGGGACATAAAGCAGCCCTAATATAAAAGAACTGAGATCATACCATGCACATTTTCAGATCACAATGCTATGAAACTTGAAATCAACCACAGAAGAAGTCTGGAAAACCTCCAAAAAACATGGAAGTTAAAGAACACCCTACTAAAGAACGAACAAGCCAATCAGGCAATTAGAGAAGAAATTTAAAAATATATGGAAACAAATGAAAATGAAAATACAACAATCCAAACTCTGTGCAATGCAGCAAAGGCAGTCCTAAGAGGAAAGTACATTGCACTCTAGGTCTATTTCAAGAAATTAGAAAAAGCACAAGTACAAAATCTAACAGTGTACCTAAAGGAACTAGAGGGAGAGCAACAGGAGCACCCCAAATCCAGTAGAAGAGAAATAATAAAAAAAATCAGGACAGAAATAAACAATACAGAAACAAACAAACATCAAAAAAAAAACACAGTTGAACAGATCAATGAAACCAAGAGTTCTTTTTTTTGAAAAATAAACAAAATTCACAAACTTCTGGCCAGGCTTCTCTAAAAGAAAAAAGAAAGCACTCAAACAGACAAAATCATGAATGAAAATAGACTTATTATAACCAACCCCTCAGAAATACAAGCAATTATCAGGGAATATTAGGAAAATTATATGCCAACAAACTGGACAACTTAGAAGAAATGGACAAATTTCTAAACACACACACTACCAAAATTAACACGGAAAGAGATAGAAAATCTGAACAGACCCATAACCAGCAAAGAAATCAAATCAGTTATCAAAAATCTCCGAACAAGTAAGAGCCCTGGGCCAGACGGCTTCCCTGGGGAATTCTACCAAACATTTAAAACAGAATTAATACCCATTCTTCTCAAGCTATTCCAAGAAATAGAAATCGAAGGAAAACTTCTGGACTTATTTTACAAAGCCAGCATCACTTTGATTCCCAAGCTAGACAGAGACCTAGCAAAAAAACAGAACTACAGGCCAATATCCTTGATGAATACAGATCCAAAAATTTCAACAAGATACTTGCAAATCAAATTTAACAGCACATAAAAAGAATTATCACCATGATCAAGTGGGATTCATTCCTGGGTTACAGGGCTGGTTCAATATTCGCAAATCAATATACGTGATACATCACATTAACGAAAAGAAAGGACAAAAACCATACGATTCTGTCGATAGATGCAGAAAAAAAGCATTTGACAAAATACAGCATCCTTCTTAATAAAGACCCTCGAGAAAGTCGGGATGGAAGANATGTGAGACAGGAAACCATCAAAACCCTAGAGGAGAAAGCAGGAAACAACCTTTCTGACATCAACTGCAGTAATTTCTTACTTGGCACATCCCCGAAGGTAAGGAAATCAAGAGCAAAAATGAACTTTTGGGACCTCATCAAGATAAAAAGCTTCTGCACGACAAAGGAAACAATCCATAAAACTCACAGGCAACCGACGGGTTGGGAAAAGATAGTTGCAAATGACATATCAGATAAAGGGCTAGTATCCAAAATCTATAAGGAACTCACCAAACTCCACATCCTAAATACAAATAATCCAGTGAAGAAATGGGCAGAAGACATGAACAGACACTTCTCCAAGAGGACATCCAGATGGCCAATAGACACATGAAACGATGCTCAGCATCCCTCCTCATCAGGGAAATACAAATCAAAACCACACTTAGATACCACCTCACACTGGTCAGAGTGGCTAAAATGAACAAATCAGGCGACTCTAGATGCTGGCGAGGGTGTGAAGAAACAGGCACCCTCCTACACTGTAGGTGGGAATAAAAACTGGTACAGCCCCTCTGGAGAACAGTGTGAAGGTTCCTCAAAAAATTAACAATAGAACTCCCCTAGGACCCAGCAGTAGCACTGCTAGGAATTTACCCAAGAGATACAGGAGTGCTGATGCACTGAGGCACATGTACCCCAATGTTCATAGCAGCACTCTCAACAATAGCCAAATTATGGAAAGAGCCTAAGTGTCCATCAATGGACGAATGGATCAAGAAAACGTGGTTCATCTATACAATGTAATACTACATAGCAATGAGAAACAATGAAATCTGGCCATGTGTAGCAACATGGATGGACCTTGAGGGTGTTATGCTGAGCCAAATAAGTCAGGGAGAGAAGGAACAATACCATATGTTTGCACATATAGGTGGATTAGGAGGAACTTAACAGAGGACCATGGGGGAGGAGAAGGAGAAAAAATAGTTGGGGAGAGGGAGGGAGGCAAACCATGAGAAACTCTTGAATACTGAGAACAAACCGAGGGCTGATGCTGGTGGGGAGAGAAAAATGGGGGGTTATAGGCATGGAGGAGGACACTTGTTGGGATGAGCACTGGGTGTTATATGGAAACCAACTTGACAATAAACTATTAAAAAATAAGAAAAAAAAAGGATAACACACATCACGACTCTAGGGAGTATTTCAGAAATATGTGGTTTGCACCAGCTCCCCTGTCTTGAGCCTCCTAGCTGGTCAGGACAAAGAAAATGGTACCAATGACAGATGAAAGGGGCCTCCTGTGTCTCAAATCATGGAGAGGGGGGTGTGCAAGGTTTTCAGACTTGGCTGAGAATTCAAAATCATGCAATCTGCTCATATCACACATCAGGAAAAGGGATAGCAAAGAGATTTTCTGAACTGAGCTAACTAGTCTTATCCTTAAGACTGACTGCACTCTACTTTTCTATCTCTAGGTCCTTTGCCCCCTCACCACACAAAGCAGATCAACAGCATTTGGCAGAAATGCAGATGCTCAGGCACCATGTCAGGCCAACTAAATCAAGAACCATTTTTAAACAAGATCCCCAGAAAATTCCCTGCATATGAGTATGAAAAGCAAGACTCTATACCACACTATTTAACTCTCGGAATCCAGAAAAGCAGATCTAGAGAATAACTTCCCATGTCCCAGTCTCAACTCCCTCACTTTCTAGCTCTGTGACCCTTCCTGTCTCTCAGTTTCCATCTGTAAAAATCATCACAACACCTATTTCATAGTGTTCTCTTGAGGGTACTCAATAATTAAAAATTATTATTTTTCTTAAGAAAAAATAAATATGTGGTTAAACATCTGAAAATCAAACAGTGTAATTTTCCATAATAACAGAATAAAAAAGAATCATAAAAGCAGCTCAATAAATACATTAAAATATTTGATAGAAGAAAACATTAAAGCAAACATAATTTCTATTGGTAAATTATTGAAAGCTTTTACTCTAAGATTAGTAATAACAAAAAGATGTTCTTCTCACTACTTCTATTCAACTTTTATCCTTTCCTCCCTCCCTCCTGCCTACTTCTTTTTTTTTTCCCCCCCTTTGGTCAAGTGCATATGGTTTAACTTACATTAGCTAAATGTGCATATTAGGAGACTACGATATTTGAACATGGAGCAAAATCCTCTTTTCAAGGACATTCTGATAGTTTTTCAGATGGGTAAAATACTGTATTATTTAAAAAGTAATCTGTTCTATCTCTTATGCACAATTACTCTAATTCCACATAAAGATTTTTTCATTTGATTTGGGAGACACTAAATGCTAAGTGTTACCCTAGGCAAGACACTTCATTGCATTTCCTGGCTCATAGAGCTGCCGTTGCTTGAAATGGGGCCTAGCAATGAGTAAATGTTATGTAAATATTTATTAAATAAATAAGTAAATAAAACTACTTATCCTTCTGCTGCAAATACTTTAATTGAGCATGTAACTTGAGAATAAAATATTCACAATAAAAATTAAAAGACTCTATGACTTCTTTTATTTATTGGAGTGTCTCTGCTACTTTATGTGATAACAAATCCAATTCAATAAGATTATCTTCAAAACACTATACTCTTCATTCATATTTGAGCAAATACCTTTAGCTGCTTTCGCACTCCCCTCTGAAGCTTGTTTCTAAGAATAAGGCCTTAAAAAAGCTCCAAGCATTCATCTGGTCCATGCCCTCAAACTTGGGGGACAAAGGCCTTTTTTCCAGATTCAACACAATTGGAGGTCCTGTTGAATTAACTGTCCCTGCCAGTCATCCCTGCATGGAACCATGCAGTGCTCATCATATCTGTAAGGCACCACCTACCAGGCCCTTCAAAGTACTGGGAAAATCCATGATAAATAATAAAACACACAAACAGAAAAGGCCAAAACGAGCTCTCTACGATAATACATTTCTTGCTGATCTGGATAGGAAAGAAGGGAAGAAATCATCTTATATCCATACCACATTTTTATAGAAAATTGCATTAAAAACTTGCACGTAGTTTCATCAAAATTGATGACTTATATTTTATAAATACAAAGCAAATAAAATTACTCTAAAATAGCTTAGTGCCTAGATAGTATTCTATATTTGTTTATGACTGTTTTCCCTCATATTTTGCTTATTCTACCTATGTGCTTTTGACTAAATTGTATAACACCCCTCCGCCTCAAATTCATATACTGAAGCCTGAACCCCCCAGTGTAATGGTATTTAGAGATGGGACCTTTGGCAAGTAATTAAGTATAGATAAGGACATGAGGGTGGGACTCTCAATATTGAGGGATCTTTGCCCCTAAAAGAAGACATTAGAGAGTGTGCTCATGCTCACTTTCTCTCTCTAGCTCTTCCTTTACTCTTGCTTGCTCACTCTAACTCGCCCTCTCTCTGCCGTGTGAAGATAAGGTTCAAGGTGATCATCTGTAAGCTAGAAAAAGAGTCCTCCTTAGAATTCAGCCATACCAGCATTCTAATCTTGGGTTTCTAGCCTCCAGAACTGTGACAAAATAAATTTTTGCTGTTTAAGCTGCCGAGTCTATGGTATTTTGTATGGCAGCCTAAGCTGACTAAGACACTATGTACTATATTTTAGTAGTTCAAAACATTGCCTTTTGAGTCCTAGTTTATTTTTTTCCAAGGGCAAGTCATCTCAACTTTTTTCAGATTGAATCTTTTTATCTGTTTAACACTGAAAATGTTTGTTCTGTCTTTTGCACAAACTTTTTAGAGGAAAATGATATATATGAAAACTCTTACGAAAACTGAATAGAACAGGGTCGCCTGGGTGGCTCAGTCAGTTGAGTGTCCAGCTTCAGCTCAGGTCATGATCTCACGGTTTGTGAGTTTGAGCCCCACGTTGGGCTCTGTGCTGACAGCTCAGAGTCTAGAGCCTGCGTCAGATTATGTGTCTCTTTCTCTCTCTCTGCACCTACCCCACTCACACTCTGTCTCTCTCACAAATAAACAAACATTAAAAAAATTGAATAGACATTTTCTAAAGCTATTTCCAACTCAGAATGAATGCAAGTAGAAATAATGTTAAAAAATTTTTATTTATAAAATTTCATTGTCATTCTTTGCATTTATTCTGACCTTATATGTCTTATCTATATAGCTTTTAGTAGGCATTTTATATATAACTCAAATAATCCTAGAACACATGCATTGCATTCCTGAAAAGGGATACTTTCGCAGATTTCCTTCAAGTTGTTAGACCATTTGCCACAGTTCTCCCCCATATGTCTTTCTAGGAGAGCTGGCAGGCCATCCTCAGACTATGAGGCTCCACTGCTCATCTCTTCCTGTTGCTGCTGTGTTTTGTGTATTATTTTCAGTCTAACCTTTGGTAACTTAATATGGATGATGTCATACTAAGATCACTGTTATGTGTTGAACTGTATCCTCAAATTTGTATATTTTAGTCCTAACCCTCAGCACCTCAGAATATGACTGCATTTGGACATAGGGCTATTAGAGAGCTAATTAAGTTAAAATGAGGTCATATGGGTGGGCATTAACCCAATATGACTACTGTCCTTATAAGAAGTGGAATTAGGATACAAACATTTCATGCACAAAAACAAAAGATCATGTGAAGGCACAGAGAGAAGATGACCATCTGTAAGCCAAGAAGAGAGTTCTCAAGAAAAGCCAAACCTGTCCACATCATGATCTTAGACTTCCAGCCTTCAGAATCCTGAGAAAATTAACTTTGGTTGTCTAAGCCAACCAGTCTGCGTTGTGTTGTGTTGTGTTGTGTTGTGTTGTGTTGTGTTTATGGCAGCCACAGCAAACTAATATAGTGACCCTTAGTACAGTCCTGACCCAAGCTTGGTCTTGAGTGTCCCCACTCTCCCTCTTCCTTCTCCACTTGTGTTGATCAATATCCCCATCCCCAACATTACATTGTCTGGTCCCTCTCCATCTCTCTTTCCTTAATGCCCAGCATTTGCCGGGAGCCCTTGAAATACAATTCCTCTATATCACCTAGCATATTCCATAAAATGCATAAAAGCTTTCAAAAGGCAGTCAAAAGGAAATTGGAGCCAGAGAGGTCTCAAGAGCAGCTTCACAATTTATCCTAAATTACATCTTCTTCCTAACCTTCAGAACCTCTGTTGAGGAGAAAAATTTTTCTCTACTTTTTAAGATTCTTCTAGCTGATCTAAGAATTAAATTGATATGAGAGATTAACAGGAGAAAGTGAAACAAAGTTTAATAACATGTATACCTTCTATACACATAGAAGAGACTCAGGGAAACTAAGTAACTCTCCAAAATGTCCTACGCCATCACCTTAAATACCATTTTCAAATAAAGACAAATATTGGGGGTAGGGAGAAGCTGTGGGCAGTTACTAGAAAACTTATAGTAAACAAAGATAAAATTGTTACACAGATTTAAATACATGTTTTCTCCATTGGCAACAGTTTCTAGTGATTTAGAGTCATCCATCACTTTCAGTGCAGCCAGGAAGATACTCTAACAAATGGATAGTTCTCTTATATATGCAAATGTCTCTTACAAAAGGGTAATTTTTACTTAGTTTTCAGAGCTTCTCTTGTGTCTTCAGTTTCTTAAAAATAAGCATCTTAAATTCATCAATATTCCAGGACTTCTGGGAAGATGGTGAAGCAGGAGGATCCTGCACTCACCTCATTCCACAGACATACCAAAATAACAGCCACATTAGTGTAACTCTGAAAACTACTCAAAGACTTGCAGAACAGACTTTCTATAGTTAATTGTAAAGAGGGTCAAGGATGCAGTTGGGAGCCAAACACCAGTTGAGACTACCCTCAAGTGGGATGGACACCACAGGCACAGGGTTAGACCCCACACCAGGCACCCCAAACATGGAGGAACCATAAAAAGATGAGTCTTCATAACATTTTGGTTTTGAAAACCAGTAGGGCTGAACTTTGTGAATTTTTACAGTCAGTGGGGCTTGACCCTAGGTACTTTAAAAATCAGTGAGCTTAGCTCTGGGAGAGCCAGTAAGCAATAAGAAACTGATTTCAGCTCAGGTCATGATACCAGGGTCATGGGATAGAGCCCAACATCAGACTCTGCACTGAGCATGGACCCTGGTTGGGATTCTCTCTTTCCATCTGCCCCTCTCTCCTGCTCACTCTCTTTCTAGATTTTTTTTTAAAAAAGTTTCTGCATAGCAAAGGAAATCATCAACTAAACAAAAAAACAACCTACTGAATTGGAGAAGATATTTCCAAATGATGTATCTAGTAAGAGGTTAATATCCTAAATATATAAAGAGCTTATATAATCCAACACCAAAAACCCAAATAATCCAATTAAAAGTAATCCAATTGAAAAATGGTCAGAAGACATGGATATTTTTACAAAGAAGACATGAAAATGGCAAACAGACACATGAAAAGATGCTCAACTTGACTAATCATCAGGAAAATGAAAATCAAAACTACAATGAGATACTATCCCATGTCTGTCAGAATGACTAAAATCAAAAAAGCAAGCTAACAAGCAAGCAAGCAAGAAAGAAAAGAAATAACAAGTATTGGCAGGATGTGGAAAAAAGGGAAGCCTCGTGCACTATCAGTGGGAATTCAAATTGGTGCAGGCACTGTAAAAGTTCCTCAAAAATTTAAAAATAGAATTACCATATGATCCAGTAATTACACTACTGGATATTTACTCAAAGAAAACAAAAATACTAGTTTAAAAAGATGTATGCCTATGTTTATTACAACATTTTTTTTTTACTATAGTCAAGATATGGAGGCAAGCCAAGTGTCCTTTGATAGATGAAAGGATAAAGAAGATGTGGTATAAATACAAAATGGAATATTGTTCCGTCATGAAAAAGAATGAAATCTTGCCATTTGCAACAACATGGATGGACTTAGAGAGTATAATGTTATGTGAAACAAGTCAGACAAAAAGAAAGACAAACACAGTATGATTCCACTCACATGTAGAATTTAAGAAACAAAACAAACTAACAAAGAAAAGACAAAAAACAAAAAAAAAACAAAAACAAAAAAAAAAACCCAGACTCTTCAATACAGAGAACAAGGAAAGATAGATTGGAAACTAATATAACACTATATGTGAATTATATTTCAAATAAACAAACAAATAATCAATATGCCAAAGAGGCATATCTTGGGGTGGTAAAATTTGTTCTCCTATTCCTCATAAAGTCTGCTCAGACTTCTTAGATCTTCTTATACACATCTATAGGAGTATGATTTTTCTTTCAGGTTTCCTTTCCTCTTTTATTAGACATGTCTGTAGATGGATGGACCTCTTTCATGGTGAGGATTCAAGTTTGTTCACACAAAGCTCCTAAACCCCCATGAGAATGAGAGATGACACCAAGTACTATTTTAGGGTCCTCAACCTTTCTCTGATATTTATGTTCATTGGTCCAGAGCATCCTTAAAATCCCTGGGGGTAGATTCCATAAGAATCTATGAGAGCCCCCCATTCTGGCTCAGCTGATAAACCCTATCATATAAATATCCCACGCTACTATTTTACTATTTGTTGTAAGAATCTTGTGGAATAAGATTAATAGTATTCTATTTTATTTAAAAAAAAAAAACAGAACTCAAGTCTTTATATCAGGTTTACTTACCTAAAGTTACTTAGTAAGTAATATATGTGTGTGTATAGATACACATGGAGAGAGGGGAAGCGGGGTGGGGGGGGGAGAGATAATAAATATATCTAGAAAAATGTTTCTACTAAGAGAGCTTAAAATTTCATAAAATTTTATTTTTATGTTTTTTTGTTTATACGTATGAAAGCCTGGTTATAGAAAAAATTTCAAAACAATATATGGCACTCAGTGTTATCTGAATGGAAATAACCTTGTGAAAACAGAAAATGCATCTCACAACTTCTAGTTTACACTGTTACAGTAGCACTTTATAAACCTTTTTAAATGTATCTAATATCTCCCAATAAAAAAAAATCTCACAGGAAACAAACATAATGTTCAAAGAGATAGTATTATTATGTTAAAATAATTCAAAACACTCCATGTAATATAAGAGCTCATTCCATACTTTTATGTTAAAAACCTGAGTACCAATGGGATTTATTTTAAGGGAATGACAGACTTCAAGACTGGAACTCTATAGAGATGCACCCAGAGCAGTGATAGTTTTATACCTGGTATAATAGGATCCAATCTTCCAAGGATGCAGGGTCTATAGACATCTGTTAATCAGAAGAGTCTTGTGTACAGAGGTTAACTTCTCCACCCCAAGCTTTATGAATTAATTCAGTACAAGCATAAAGCTTCCTTTTTTATTCCTCCTTTGACAGCATTGCTTCAAAGCACAGCCGCACAGCCAGCTGAGGATGGCAGGTAGCTAAAATACTAGTGCAAAGAAAGAAAATTGAGGCCACCAGGTCTTTTCATTCACAAACACAAACTTCTCCTTCAAAACAATGATGCAGAAGAAGAATTGTCAATATGCACATGAAAGATGTTCAACATCATTAGTCATCACGGAAATGCAAATGAAAAAACACAGTAAAATACACTATATACTAACAGACTGGCTAAAATAAAAGATTAACATTCCTACCTATCAGTATTTTGTAGAAACAGATGGGGGGAAAATCCAGTAAGGATAAAAGCTTTAAAAAACTCTATCAACTTAACCTAAGTGATATCCAACAAATAAGGAAAACATCATCTTTTCCAGTGCTCATTGCTATATAAAATAGCTATACAGAGCCTCTAATTTTTTTAAAGGTGGTTCCAACTGTAAAACCTGATTTTTGACCAATCACTTGAAAAGCTGTTAAATTCCTAACCATATAAGACTTAGGATTTAAGTCTGGTTTTCGCATCAGATCACTGTGTCAGTAATTTTAAAAAAAGTTGAAAATTTCAAATTCAAGGACAATGTTAAGGCTAAAGGAAATATCACCAAAAGGCAACTCTTATTAACATTTTGGTATGCTTCTCATTTTTCTCCATATACTTTAAATCATTATTTGCAATTTTTTTATTCAATATATACAAGTTTGCATGGAATAAAAACTCTTCACAAATAACTTAAAGGTAAATAGATTCCATAGAGTAAGTGTATCATTTTTTTAACCACACATTCATATTAAGTATGTGGGATGCTTCCAAAGTTTTGGTATTTTAAATATTATTTTATATTTATTATTAAATATAATACATCAAGTATTCTTTTAGACAATATTATGATGAATATCTTACAAGAATTCATTTTAGTTATAGCAACTGTTTTTGCTAATTAAAGATATTATTTTCTTGAACCTGAAATTGGTACATTCACAAATAAATCTGGCACATCAGTGCTCACAGAGCCTCTTAAATTCTCAGATTTTATACCTGATATTTCCCTTAGAACCAAAACTCAAGTGGAGCATTAAGGAAATTATCTAAATTTATGGGGAAGAAATAATTAAAGGCATTTCTTTACTGGAATTATCCACATATTCAATCTATATTAATTCCATTACAGACTGACTTGGCATGATCACAACATTAATTGATTATTGTGAACATTTTACACCTTTAAAATGATAGATTTAAATAGAATAAATATCAGAGGAGAGCTGAGGATGAAGTTGAAAAATAGAGAAAAAAAGGCTGGAAAACTGGTTGGGATTTCCAAGGCCGTATCCATAGCCAGAGTGAAACAATGAAAGCTTAGGCTGTGATATAATCCATAACACTGTGGGTTGGAAGAAGGGAAGGGAAGGGAAAGGAAGGAAGAGACTTCCCCTCTAACGGACATAATATCTGACCCAATTTCTTGGGAAATTTTGATGTAATCAATGCAACACAGGCACATTTACCAGAGTCACTACATAATAAGTGCCTAGATGGATATTATCAGACCACACAAATGTCCAGAGCAACCTCTTCCTCCAGCCTCTCTTTCTGCCTAACATGTTCTGTTTCTAGAAGTTAGATTATAAACTCATGTATGAAAATTCACATGCTACAAAAAATAAGATATAATCTTCCAGCTTTTTACACTTAGCATGAAACAGTGAATTTAGAAGATCAACTAATTGCCACTGAACAAAGCGAGAGCTCCTACTCTTAAGGGCTGAGTTACAAAACAGACCTATTACTACAGTATGTGTTGACAGAAGAAAAATAGCTACAGAGAAAGAGAACCTATAGACATAAAACCAAAAAGAAGAGTGGAGCGGTTGGGAAAAAGGTGTATGTACACATAAGTGCATGCATGTGTATGAGGGATGGAGAGACAGAAAGGGAAAATCCATCCCTGTGCCTGCATCAAAGGCAGTAAACATAAAATGAGGAACTGCATGTAAAAGAAAATTTTCTGTTTTGCAGATGGGTAGCTCTGATTCTTACTTTCAGAAATTATTTATTTTGTTCACCTGCCATAAATGTTCTGGAGAAAAGCCATTAGTCATAATTTTCAGAGAAATGGCTGGAGATCTTTGTGAAAAATTAAAATACATACACACACACATCAGGTTAATCAATGAAAGAAATGAAGAAATTTTTGCATGTCTTACAAAGATGGTTCCTTTTGTTAGGTTCACTATACTGGAAACTGCAGTATAAATCTATCCTAGATTTAGAATAAATTACAGCCCATCTCTTCCTAGGAAAACTGTATTCCTATCCACCCTGCTTAGTGGGAGTAAGCTGGGAACAGCTTATCAGATTACACAGTATTACTAAGTGCATGCAGCTTTCATCTGATTACTTTTCAATCAGAATCTCACATCTTTAGCCAGATATAAATCATCTCATATAAAAGAGCTTTAGAATACAAAGTCAATGAAATATTTTTTTTTCTGGAGGTCTTAATGCAATCCTTATTTGATTATAAAACACAAACTTACCCACTATAGTCTATATAGACAAAGTATGTTGTGTTTACAAAGTATGTTTCTGTAATACAAATGATACAAGTATAAACTATATGACTTTGCAACTGAACTGCAAATTATTCAAACTTAATTCCACCCTAAATTGGAAAAATAAGCCATAGTATACTTTTCACCTTTCCAAATTATACTGTAATTACAAACATAGCTTCTAGCTCAATTCCCAAGAGAGACAGCGAAAACAGAATACTGGTATATGCATGAATATGTGAAGGGGGAAATGTGTTGGGGAGAGAAAGGAAGGGGGAGTGTATGGACAATGGACAACAGGTTACAAAGCCCTTCCTCCCTGATCCCTAAGCTGCTGGGTGGAAAATATCCTCAAGTGTTCTGGGATTGACTTAATAGCCAAGTATCCTGGATTCAAAATCAAGCCCTAGGACTAATTTACTCTGAAATCTCTGGTAAATTACTTCACACCATTGAGTCTCAATATTCTCAGCTATAAAGTAATAATAATAATAATAATAATAATAATATGGTTGGATTTTGCCCTATCTAGGAATTTTATTATTATTTTCAGATAAACTGAGTATACCATGTACATGGAACAGTCATGATCTTTACTTGTTTGTGTATTTTTAAGCACTGGATAAAATGTAAATACAAATGGAAAAGACAAATAAATAAAACTAGATACCTCAAGTCATCTTTGAAAAGCCTCAACTACATTATTCAACAATTACCCACTGAGTTCCTACCATGTGCCAAGTATAGCACAGGGCACTAAGTTATAAATGAAAGGATAAATGGCTGGTAGGATACACAGGAAATGAGAAAGAAGGGAAGAAGAAGTTAGCTAGTTGTTTAGCTGGATATTCAAGCTTATAGCAAAATGGGGAGAGAGTGAACACTACACTCAACAGGACAGAGTTTCCTAAAGTATAGCACCGATAAAATACGATGTAATAATAATCATTTTACGTGACGTACTAAGGAATAATTTTATATTAACAATTATAGTTTATATAGTAACATTAAAATAAGTAGCACGCATAACTGGTCATACCTATATTTTCAGGGATATTATTGATTAATACAAGGCAACATAAAATAAACGAATTAAGGTCAATTTAAATAAATATTAAATGATAATCTGACTTATGTGTAGAAAGCGGAGATCAAGAAGATGGCATTTAAAATGGCTGAACGTGGGGGGTGCCTGGGTGACTCAGTCGGTTAAACACCCGGCTTGGGCTCAGGTCATGATCTTACGGTTCGTGGGTTCGAGCTCCGCGTCGGGCTCTGTGCTGACAGCTAACTCGGAGCCTGGAGCCTGGGTTTCAGATTCTGTGTCTCCCTCTGTCTCTGACTCTCCCCTGCTCTCGCTCTCTCTCTCTCTCTCTCTCTCTCTGTTTCTCTGTCTCTCTCTCTCAGAAATAAATAAAAACATTAAAAAATTTAAAAAAATAAAATGTCTGAGCATAGGAAAATATAAGAAGACAAGACAAACCTCTGATATTTTGCTGCTATTCTCTTGAATTCATAGTCCCTCTCATGATTCCATAATCTTTAAATTTTCACACTAGAGAAGAGCAGTTTATTTCTAGGCAACGGATTAAAAATTACATATATACACAAACATCATAGGCCAGCATTCCCCCAACAGATGGACTCCAAAAAGTTTTCATGGTGGGGAGAAGGGGTGGAGAACGGTACTAGAATAAGGTATTTGGTCAAAACTACCACGTTCGTAAGCATTTACTCTGTGCCTTGCTTTGTACTTAACATTATTGCTAATCTTCATAACAACCTTGAAGGTAGAGTTTTCTCTTTTTTTTCTTCTAATTTTACCTATAAGAAAACTGAGACAGACATATTTTACGTTTTCTTAGATAACACTGAAGACACAGGCATAAATGAAATGACGTCTTTTCACGTTGTTACTAAAGTAAGTTTTAGTTTCTATTTGTGGTATAGTTTTCTACTTTAGATCAAATGTTTACAAAGAAAAGTTCTGTCTATGAAATAAAGCAAACCTAGCAGTGGATATAGAGATATGAGGGCTATTGGCAATTACAAATGTGATTGGAAAACTGTATGTTCTGCTAAACAGAACATCCTCCCCCAAGATATTTAAGAGGAAAACAGGAGGTTGAAGCAATAAGGCACTGAGTATAGGTAACTGGGGGGAAAAAGTCAAGTTCTTGCTTTATCTATCAGGCCCTCGGCTATGATCAACATTCATTCACTAAGTCATCTCAAGCTCAGAAATGAGTCCTGAGAACTCTGTTTTGGAATTCAGGCTGCCTGCCTATTTTATCTATTTTAGATAGATACTTAGATCATATGCCCTTAATTTAGCCAAAGTAATTTTTGCAGCATAAGACAAATAGAATTATTGACAACCTAATCTGTAATACTAGATGATCTTAACATTAGTAATAGCAGGTAGGACAGAAAACAAAAAGGAGAAAGTGCTTATGTTTTCCTTTTATTTGATTTTATACCTTGTCAGAAGACCATAAGCTTCTGCATTGATCTTACGTGTGTTCAAAAAACTTAGGGTAACCTCCATAAGAAGATAAATGGAGCATGTACCTTTCAAACACAGAAGTTTTCCTAAAAGGTGTAATTAAAACACAGTCCACAAAAGGCAGGCAGAGAAATAAGAAGGAAAAAAAAGACAAAAGAGAATAGATAAACACACAAGAAAATGACATTAACAAGTCCAAGATGAAAGGACTCGATTCATTAGATAGAGAACACATGGGGAAGCCCACATGAACAGAAGTTGAGTCTCCACCAGCCTTTAGCCAGCATCAGAGGGCAGGCATGTGCATGAACAGCCTGCAGATGATTCCAGAATCTAACCTGAGAGTTTTCCAGATATCATAAGCAGACATAAACCACCAAGCCCATCACACCCCATTCAAATTCCTGATACACAGAATCCATTTTTTTAATGCCACTAGGTTTTAGAGAAAACCTATTATGTAGCTATAGTAATGAAATACACCCAAACACACACACACACAAACAGAAAGTACTAGTGATAAAGCAAATGGATCAAAATATAAACTATTAGTGAAGCCTGGTAAAGGTCATATGGGAGTGAATTTTACTATATTTGCAACTTTCTAGAGACTTGAATTTATATCAAAATTTAAAAAGAAAAAGAGACAAAGAGATAACAGAGACAGAGAGTGGAAATCTAAGGCAGAGGTAATAGAATGAAAGGATGCATCCTATGTCTGGAATTTTTTTTTTTTTTTTTAAATGGAGGAGACACAGACATAGGAAGGGCAACATAAACAGGATCAATGAAAAGAAATTCACTTGATGTATTGGAGTGAACCAGCAGAAGATAAAAAAAAAAAAATCTTAAAAGCAGCCAGAAAGAAATGAGAAGACATAAAAAGGAATGACAATTAAACTGACAGAAGGTTTCTAAAGAGTAGCAACACAGAGGATAATGAAATCATACCTTCAAAGTGTTAAGAAGAAAAAACACAAAACCCTTCGTTAGACTTTTGGACCCGATTTAAGAATAAGGGAGATATTAAACATACCCTTACTAAGGAGATTTTAAAGAATATGCCTCAAGGAAAAAAAAAACAATGTCCCCAGAAGAAGAGAAGGAATGGTAAGCAGAGAAGGTGCCAAGCACACAAAAAACCAGAGTGGACATGATGAAGCACCACACAGTGAGTGTCCCTTTCACAGAGGGTCTAGAGACTCCAACAGCTAGAGCGCTGTCAGCTGACAGCATTCATCTATCAGCCTCTCCAGGGAGTGCCCAGTTGAAGAGAAGCACCTTACTCAAATTCAAAATGCAGTCCACATCTGATGATTGATCAAGGCAGGGATACAAAGGCTGTCATACAAAGGCTGTCATTTTCGACAAAGTTCAGATAACTCTGGCAGACCACTTAGCTCCTGGTGGGGTCAACCAGGACTGTCACTGGACCTGCATCACAACTCAACTGCTGTCTCCTGTCGTTCCTGCTTTATTTCTCTCCTCTCCACAAGTATTGGTCCTGAGGGCAATTCCTAATAAGCATCCTTCACTCTGAGGAGAGAAGGGAAGGAAAGAAATATGAAGAAAGCAAGAAAGGGAGGATCAGAGCGAAGGAGGGTAGATAGAAAAAGATGGAAGAAATGATAGATGGTTGGAAGGAGAGAAAGAAGGAAAGGAGAAAGGAAGGAAGGAGGAGTAAGACAGAAAGGAGAAAGAGAGGGCAAATGAAAGAAAGAAGGAAAAAAGGAAGGGAGGGAGGAAGGGAGAGAATGAATGAAAGGAAGGAAAGAGGGAGAGAGGGAGGGAGACAAGGGAGCAAAGAAGAAAGTAAACAGAAATCATAAATTATTCAGAAGTAAATGAGAAAAAGCACTCTGTGGGATGGAAGCCAAAGCAATGAGGAAGCTCCTTAGCCTCAATTGTACTTGTTGGAAATCAAGAGAATAAAAAATGAATGAAATGAAATGAAAACTCCAATAGCTAGTAACAATTAATAATAAGAACAAGTTCCAAGAAAAGACAAAATAAGTGAGTAAAGATAAAAATAGAAATAGAAATAATAATTTCATCAATATAACCAGAGACCATCTTTTTGAAAAGGTAAATAAAATAAATTTAAAAACCTTTGCACATGTGATCAAAATAATGTCATAAATACAAAAGGAAATATAACTATAGATACAGAAAATATACCCAAAGTGGTAATAAAGTGCTTTGTCTCATCACTTCCTTTCAATCAATTTGATCATCTATGCTTGAATAATTTTGGGAGTGAATACACATTGCTAAACTTATTCCAGCCTAATAAGGAAATTTTGAATAGGCTGATAATCAAAGAATAAACTCTAACAGTGGTCAAATGTCTACCTCTCAAGAACATTCACATAGCTTTACCAAGTCTTTAATAAGTAATTACTATATACACAAGTTTTCTTTTCCAGAGCATAAAATAAATAGCTTTTAAAGCATTCTTTAAGTTACTCTACAAAGGAACTATTACCATAACGCTAAGACTGAAGAAGATAGCTCAAGAAATGAAAAAAATTTAAGGACATAAGTGCAAATGCAATAAATAAATTATTAGCAAATTATATCAAAAAGTGTAGATTAAAAAAATTACCTTGACCATTTGAGTCTTACCCAGAAATGCTAGAGTGGTTTAACTTAACAAATCAATTAAAGTAATTCATTATATTATCATATTACACGATCAAAAATGTAACCATGAGTCATGTAATTATGTCAAGAAAAGAAAGGCTTAAAAAAATTTCTGGTGAAAATGCTTAGCAAAATGTAAATTAAAAAGTCCTTCACAAGGTGAGGTATATTTATAGGAAACCTGAAATTTAATGATAACCAATCAAGAACATAGCATGAATGTCATCTAGCAACCCTGCTTTATAAACTGTACTGGAAGTCCCCAATGCAATTAGGGAAAGAAGAGATCAACATCATGATTTATGGACAAAATCATTCATTTTCAGATCAGCTGAGAAATAATTAGCATTGATACAAGTTCTATAGGAGGTCAATACAAGATCAAAAGACAAAAATAATTAATTTTTTTTTAACATTTATTTCTTTTTGAAGGAGAGAGAGACAGCATGCGCACGCACGCACAAAAGGGGAAGGGTCAGAGAGAGAGACATACACACAGAATCCGAAGCAGGCTCAAGACTGGGCTGTCAGCAAAGAGCAGGACCGGGCTTCTACTCAAGAACCATGAGATCATGATCTGAGCCGAAGTCTGATGCTTGACTGTCATCTGGGCCCCACAAAAGACAAACACTATTAACAGATCGCTAACATACCAGCAATAATCAACTATGAAATAATATAGAAAAGTATACTCCATTGACAACAGAACAAAAATAAGAAACCTAAGAAAGATTCTAGGGGCACCTGGGTGGCTTAGTCGGTTAAGCATCCGACTTCAGCTCAGGTCATGATCTCATGGTTCATGGGTTCGAGCCCCGTATCGGGCTCTGTGCTGACAGCTAGCTCAGAGCCTGAAGCCTGTTTCAGATTCCGTATCTCCCTCTCTCTCTGACTCTCCCCTGCTCACGCTGTCTCTCTCTCTCAGAAATAAAAAAAAAAACATTAATTTTTTTTAAAAAAAAGAAAGATTCTAATAAGAAATATAAAAAGACACATCACATCACTTTCACATTTACCTATTTATCCCATCTGAAATTTAAAATGAGCTCCATGTCAGGTTCCACGCTGACAGTGCAGAGCTGGCTTGGGATTCTCTCTCTTTCTCTCTCTCTCTCTCTGCCCCAACCCCACTCTCATGCTTGGTCTCTCTCAAAATAAATAAATAAACTTTAAAATATCTTATAAAAACATAAACGGAGAGAAATATGCAAAATTCCTATATGGGAAGATTCATAATGTCTTAAATATGTAACGTCCCACCAAATAATGTAATTAACACAGTGTCAATAAAATTTGACAGGATATTTCATAAAACCAAATAGTTTGAATGCAAAATTCATACAAAAAGAAAACAGTACTTGAGTAGTGTAATAAACTTTAAAAAAAAATAAGGAATATAGAGGTGCCCCACCAAATACAAAAATATATTTTAAAACTACAATAATTTAGATCTTGAGATACTAGAGCCGTATTCAAATCAGTGTGGAAAAGATTAGGCTACTTAATAAATACTATTTGGACCATTAGCTATCCATTTGAGGGAAAGGAAGTAAATGAAACTATAAAGTATAAAAACATTGTACAATAATTTTATTGTCATGAAAGGGAAAACGCCAAAGACAAAGACAAAAAAAAAACACAGCCTTTATAAGAAGAAAGACTAACATATCTGAATATAAAAAATGTATAAATTCTGTCTAAAAAAAGGACAACATAACCTTATTTTTAAAGAAGACAAAGAAAAGAAAGTCTACAATATATAAAACACAAAAAGTAAAATCTAAGAATAAAAAGAATTCCTGCAAATCAGTAATTAAAAGCCAAAAGCTCAATAGAAAAAGGGATAAAAGGATGAATGAGCAGTTCTTAGAAGAAAAAATATAAATGACAAATAGATGGTAAATTTCCCAACCTTACCAGTAATCAGGAAAATATAAATTAAAACTATAGTGAAATAAAACTTTTCACCCAACCCATTAGCAAAAAATAAAATATTAATATGATTTAGCTTTGAGGAGAAAGTTGGGAATAGACACTCTTCCTGAAGCAACACTTCCTTGCTGGATGCTTTGTCAAAATATAAACATATAATGGCTTTGGGGAGGTCATGTTAGCCATATCTCTCAAACTAAAATATATGTTTACTTTCTGACACACTGATTCAAACTTTAGGCATTTATCCTAGAAAAGCAGTTATGAATGTTCCCTAAGAAACATGCAGAAAGAAGTAATTCTGGTATCATTCATAATGGGGAAAAATAAGAAATATTTTTTCTCTTATTTTGACATGACTGCCAATGATGTAAGTATTAAATTTTAGTGACACCATCAAGTGCTTTGCAGCAATTCAAAAAAATGTAAATAGGAGCTATATGCATTTGTATGGAAAGATCTCCCATATATTTTTAAGTCAAAAAAGCAGTAAACAGAATAGTTGCAAATGAATCTTACATATGACCTCAAAAAATAATGTACCATTTGTCCTTATGCATAAAATATATGTAAATGAAGAGAAAATAGACTGGAAAATTGTATACTACACTGCTAACAGTGTTTAATTCCAGAGAAGAAAATGGGAGCTGGGCAAGAAGAAAAGATCCTTAACCTCTTAATCCCTTTTTCCCATGTTGTTGAAAAGTTTAACTATGGGAATTTATTTATTCATTGTTCAAATAAAAAATAAAAATAAGAAAAACAACTTTCAGCTATGCAGTAACTTGATTTGTATGTTATTTTAGCATATTTTATAGGTACATTTCCCTCTGAGTAACTTCTTCAGCTCCAATGATTTCTTTAAACTATAAAATATACTTCTAATTACAGAATACAAACGAGCTCTTTTGATTCTTTTCCCCTTTTTTTTTGGCACTCTTTCATAATGCTAGCCCATAAATTAATGACATGAATAGTAATTGAATGCTGTTTCATAAAACAAAGAGGTAAGTATAGAATATGAAACCGTGAAACTGCAACAGAGCCTCAGTTTGATGACTATCTGAAAATTCTAATTCAACAATCTAAGCATATGATGGCTATCCTGACTGTTGAATGTCTAAGCAGTGGTACTTTGTAAGTAGGAGGGGCTCACTCATCATTTAAGGTCATAAGACCTTAACTGTTAAGAGTTGGGTGCATTACTTAACTTTCCTTATGTTATTACCAGTCATACTTTCTAAAATGTATATGTTTGGGTAATGTATTCAACCTTCCTTATGTTCATTTTTTTTTTATTTTTTAGGGTGGAAAAAATAACAGTAGTACCTTTTCCCACACGGTTGATTTAAGGACTAAATGAGATCATATGAACAGAAGTTCTTTGTCATCTGTAAAGCACTGTTAAAAATCAATTAATATAGTAGTAGTATTTCTGTAGGGAAAAGGGTGTGAAGAGCAAAACAAAGACACAAAGAAACTTCACTAATGATTGATTATAATCTTTCTAAAATGCAACAGTTTGTTCCTCCTTATAATACTAGATAGAAGAAACAGGCATCCTGTCTGTTTTTCTGTAACTACTTGTTAATATGTTCAAGTATTATACACAATACACATTATTTAATTTTCTTTCTAAGTGAGATCTATTATACTTAAGGAGAATTAAGAGAATTTACAAGCTTTTCTTTCTGCAATTACCCACCCTCAGTAGCATACAATATTACAACACAAGGGGGCAGTAGTTCTTCAAAAATTTCTCTGTCAGATGAGTAATGTTTTTCACTGAGGTGGTACAATGGGAACATCTTTTAACAATATGCCAAGATTAAAACAATTTAGCATCCATGCCAACTATAACTCACAGCCACTGGGAGAAAAATCACAGCACTACAATTCTGGAAACACTTGACTAATTCCTAAAGCAAGAAGTTCATGGGTTAACACAGATGTAGAGATGAGATGCCTGCCAACCAGACCAGAAAGAACAAATATGTAGTTCTTGCCCCAGCTGCACACACCGTCTTCATTGTCAAGCAGGCTGGGGAGCACGGTGCTGTTTCAGTAGCAGCAGCAGCAACAATTCATAGGTGCAAAAGAAACAAAATCAAGTGTTTCTTTTGGTGGCTTCACCACCCTAATAGGGTCCACTAGGGAAATATCAAGTAAACTAAATGGCTGTTTCCCTGGAAACGGGCAGCAAAAATCCTCCCCAAACACTCTCTACCTCATACTTAAAGAACTGACTTACATGAACTGCAGTTTAATATATACAAGTACCAGGGAAATATAGCCCAAAGTTCCTGTTTAGGGCAGGTCTGCATTTTATGCATGGGTCAAGACATGGGTCAACAGGAATAGCCTCTCTAATGGGCTGAAAAAGTAGAACATAACACTACGGCACAGGCTGAAACTACTAATCGCTGAGATGATTCTAAATATAGGTCTAAAGGCAGAGCAGATCACCCTCCTCAAGGCAGCATGATGTTATTACCATTTATCTACCGTACACCATGCCAGGCTATCTTAGGTGTCATTTAGTTCACTTAATCTTCCCACTAAGAACTATGATAGACACAGGTGCTGAGGCACAGGTTAAATAAATAGCAACAGTTGAACTGGAGTCAAAAGGAAACCCAGAAGCTCTGGATACTCCAGAGCAAGTGCACTTAATCAGCACAAGATACACTGCTTTTCACAAGGCTGAGCTCTGTGCAAGCATCCAGGCAGTCTGGCTTTCAATCTTCCACTGACACTACATGTGTGAGGCTGGCAAAACTGCATCACTTCTGGGCCTCAATCCACCCTCCCCACTCACCAACCACCCACCACCGTCACCTCCATAAATAAAAGAACCAGACCAGTAAAATACGAGGCCTCTCTTTGGCTCAGTAATCCATGGTAATATTATGAAAGCAGTGACTGAGTTGCAAAGTGTGTACGATCTGGTACTTTTAGATACCTGCCTTCTGTGATCGCTGATAGCAGCAAAGAAAACTCATTTGTTTGTTTTAATTTCTCAAAGGCATACAAAAAATCACCAGTTTATTTGCTTAAAGAAACTTAGGACTATCTATTATCTATTCTTTATCTGGAAGCAGGTTTTTATATAGAGGGCAATATATATGCACTGTATGTCTATAATTAAATGGGGATTGCTGGGTCTTGCATCAAGAATGTAAAAAAAACCAGGGTGCCTGGGTGGCTCACTCAGGTAAGCATCTGACTTCGGCTCAGGTCATAATCTCATGGTTTGTGGGTTCAAGCCCCACATGCGGGTCTGTGCTGACAGCTCAGAGCCTGGAGCCTGCTTCAGATTCTATCTCCTTCTCTCTCTGCCCCTTCCCTACTCGTGCTCTATCTCTCTCAAAAATAAATAAACATTTTTTTTTTAAGTTTTTAATGTAAAAAGGCCACCAAATACGGAAGTTCATGGCGGGAAACATGAAGATAAT